>NW_027309815.1:600000-878913 GCF_047496795.1 Chiloscyllium punctatum | reverse complement strand
CCTCTCTCGTTCCCCCGCTCTCTCCATCTCTCGTCCCCTCTCTCGTCCCCTCATTCCACCCTTCACGTCGCCTCTCTCTCACCTCACTCTCACCTCTCTCGTCCCCTCTCTCTCCCCATCTCATCACCTCTCTCTCCCCTCTCTCATCCCCGCTCTTTCCCCCCCTCTCTCCCCCTCTCGTCTCCACTCTCTCCCCCTCTCTCTCCCTCTCTCGTCCCCTCTCTCACCCCCCATAGTCCACTCTCTCTCCCATCATCCCCTGTCTCTCCCTCTCTCGTCCTCTCTCTCTCTCCCATCGAGCGTCTCGCTCTCTCCCATCATCTCCTCTCTCTCCCTCTCTTTCTCCTCTCTCTCGCCCATCGTTTCCTCTCTCTCCCCCCATCGTCTCATATCTCTCCCCCTCTCATTGCTCTCTCTGTCACACTGTCTGTCTCTCTCTCTCAGCTCTCCATCCCTCTCTTGCCTCCACTGTCTCTCTCGTGCCCCTCTCTTTCATCCCTCTGTCTCTCGTTCACCTCCCCTCTCTTTTGCTGTCCCTCTCTCTCCCACTTTCTCTCTCTCTATCACTCTCTCTGTCCCCCTCCCACACTCGCATTCTCTCTCTCTTACTCTTCCTATCTCTCTCTCACTCTCCCTCTCTCGCTCATCTCACTCTCTCTCTCGCTCACTCACTCGTGCTCTGTCTGTCTCTCTCTCTCTTCCTCTCTCTCAGTCCTCCCTCCCTCTCTCACCTCTTCTTTCTCACTCTTACTCTATCTCTCTCTATGTCTGTCTGTTGCTCTCTCTCTCTCCTTATCTCTCTCAGTCCCTCCCTCCCTCACCTCCTCTCTCTCTCGCAACTCTCTCTCTCATCTCTCTGTCTCTAGCTTGCTCACATCTCTCGCTCTTGCCCTCCTCTCTCTTGCTCTCCGCGTCTCTGTTTCTCGCTCTCCCTCTCTCACTTGCTCGTGCTCTCTCTCTCTGTACCCTCTCCCTTCCCCCCTCGCAGTCTCTCCCTCTCTCTCCCTCTCTCTCTCCCCATCGTTCTCTCCCCCTCGCTCTCTCTCTCTCTCTGTCGCCCCTCTCTCGCCCCTCTCTTCCGCTCACTCTCTCCCTATCTCCCTGTCTCCCTCCCTTGCTCTCTCCTCTCTCTTGCTCTCGCACTCTCTCTCTCATATCTGCCCCCTCTTTCCCTCTCTCTTACACCTTTCTCCCTCTCTCTTGTTCTCTCTCGTTCTCTTTCGTTCTCTTTCTCTCTCGTTCTCTCTCTCTCGTTCTCTCTCTCGTTCTCCCTCTCTCGCTCTCTCCCTCTCTCTCTTTATCCCTCTGTCTATTACCCCCCCTCTCTATCTCTCGCCCCTCTCTCTCTCGCACCTCTCTTTATTTGGCCCCTGTCTGTTCTCTCTCTCTCACCACTGTCTTCCTCATTCACTCTTGCCTCACCCCTCTTTCTCTGTCTCTGTCTGTCTCTCTCTCTCTGTCTCTTATGGCCTTCCCTCCGTCTCTGCCTCCTCTCTCTCTCTGTCATCTCTCTACCTCTCACTTGCCCCATTCCTCCATCTCGCTCTCCCCTATCTCTCGCTCCTCTCCCTCTCTCGCGGCCTCTCTCTCTCACTCCCCCCCCCTCTCTTTCTCTGTAGCCCTCCCTCTCTATCCCGCCCCCTTCTCTCTCTCTCTACCAATCCTCTCTCTCTCGACCATCTCTCTCCCTCTCTCCTCTCGCACTCTCTCTCGTATCTGGCCCCTCTCTCCCTCCCATTTTGACCTCTCTCTCTCTCGCCTCCTCTTTCTCATCGCTGTCTCTCTCGTGCACACTCTCTCCCCCTTGCTCACCTCCTTTCTCATCTCTCTGCGACTCTTTCTCTCATTATGGCTTCTCTCTCTGTCATCCTCTCCCTGTCTCCATCTCTCACTCCCCTCTATCACTCTTGCCCTCTCTCTCTCTCGACACAACTCTCCCTCCTTTGCGCTCTCATCACATCTCAGTCTCGCTCTCGCACCCTCTCTTCCTCTCTCAACCCCGTCGCCCTCTCTCATCTCTCTCTCTCTCTCTCTCTTTCTCGCTCTCCCTCTCTCTCTGTCTCGCTCGACCGTCCCTCCCACTCCCGCCTCCTCTCTCTCTCTACCCCCTCTCTCTCTGTCTCTCTCTATCTCTCTCTTTCACACCCCCTCTCTCTCATCTCTGTCACTCGCTAGCCCCCTCTCTCTCCACTCTCCCCCCCGTCTCTCACAAACTCTCTCCCTCATTCCCGCTCTCTCTTCCCCTCTCTCTCGCTCTCGCAACCTCTTCTCCTCTGTCACCCCTCTCCCTGTCGCTCTCTCTCAGCCCGTCTCTCTCTCTCTCTCACCCCTCGATCTTTCTTTTGCTCGACTCTCTCCCTCTCTCTCTCACCCATTTCCTCCCTCCCTCCCTCTCTCTCTCTGTCTCGTCCTCTCTTGCCCCTCACGCTCGCTCTCACCCTCTCTCTCTCTCTTGCCCATCTCTCTCTCGACCACCCCCCCCACACACTCCCGTCTCCTTCTTGCCCTTGCTCTCTCTCACCATTTCTCTCTCCCGCCCTCGCTCTCTCTCTCGTCCAATCTCTCTCTCTCCCTTTCTCTCTTGCCCCTCCCTCACCCCTCTCTCTCTCTCCCTTTCTCTCTTGCCCCCTCCCTCACCCCTCTCTCTCTCTCCCTTTCTCTCTTGCCCCCTCCCTCACCCCTCTCTCAGTCTCACACTTTCTCTCGCCCACTCTCTCTCTCTCTCCCAACCCTCACTCTCATTGTCTCCTCCCGTGTATCTCTCTTTCTTTTCCTCACCCGATCTCTCTCTTGCCCCTCTCTCTCTCCCTGCCCCTCACTCTCTCTCCACCTTCTCCCACTCTCGATCCCGTTTCCTCGGTGACTCTCTCTCTCTCCACCTACTTCCGTTTCTCTTCAGCTGAATCTCTCTCCCACCCTCCCTGTCTATCTGCCACACACTGTCTCCCTGGTCCTTCCCTTCCCCTCTGACCCAGAGACTGGGGTATTGGTGGTGAGGCTGAGTGTGCGATGGTGGGGATGGGATATGGGATGGGGGGGGGAATGTGGTAGAGATGGAATTGCAGAAGGGAGACAGAGGCGGCAAGAGAGAGAGAGACAGTGAGGGGGAGGGGGAGAGGGAAGAATGGAGGCAGGTGTAGAAACCTGTTTTGGGGGTGTGTGTGAGAGAGGGGGATGAGGGAGAATGAAGAGGAGAGGTGATGGAAGAGAGAGAGGGAGAGAATTGAGGAGGAAGAGAGGAAATGGGGAGTCCAGGTTGGAGTGGGGGGGTCAGAGGGAGTTAAACCCAGCTCCTGAGCTCAGGGCGCGGTGCCCTCCCCTTCCCTGAGGACCAGGACTTGGGGCTGAGTCTGTCTCTCTCCAGCTCAGCTTCTCCAACACAAAGACACACAACAACATCGGTCACTCTGCTGCTCGGCACGATTTAATCAACATTTTTATTGGTTACAAATGGAGGTGATGGATACAGTCAGTGGGATGGTGCCTTTTCTCACTGGCCCCTGAGTTGTGAGAAACATTGAAATGTTTCCCTGTAACCCCCCTGTGGGATAAGGATGGACAAACCAGCGCTACCCTCAGTCTGTTACCATAGCGACAGGCTGCTCCATCGCTGAAACACTGAACTGAAATGTGAAAATCCTGTTTGGATTGATTAACGAGGGAATTTGATGGATGGATGGATTTGGGTGAAGGGATATTTCAGCACATTCTTCAGCTGCTGCCTGAACTTAGTCTGGGTCACGGCATAAATCGCGGTGTTTGTGCAGCAACTGAGGAGCTGCAGCATGAAGCCCAATTCCTGCACAAACTCATGGAGATACACAGATCGATACCCAATATACCACATCCGGTACCATATAGAATACAGCATTAACATTGACCATAACAGGATGAAATTGGCCGAGATCACAAACAGTAAAATGATGGATTTTTTTCGGTTTCTCATTTCAGTGTCAGACTGAGCGTCCCCATTGGTGTGAGCGCGGAGTCTCCTGCGGGCTCTGCTGGTCACTAAAATGTGTCTGACGGTGAGAACATTGAGCAGCAGAATCAGGAGAAATGGGACACACGGGGTTAGAATGTGGTGGAGGAACTCGATTGTGACCCAGACACTGGAGAATAGAACAGCGTCTGTTACATCACAAAACCAGGGGAGGTTCACCAGCAAATACTGAGCCGTGAGCATAAAATACCAGGAAATGTTCTTTAAACAGCTCAGTACAGTCACTGCTCCCAGAACCACAGCCGCCGTTTTCTCACTGCAATATTTACTTTTCAGCTTCTGGCAACAAATGGTCACAAACCGATCAAAGGTGAAAGTGACGGTGAACCAGACAGAGCAGTCAGTGACTCCATAAAGCAGGACGGCGTGGATATTACACACGGGGACGGAGTCCATCAGGAAATAAAACTGTTCCTCATAAACAATGGGAATGTGTCTCAGGATCAGGTCGAGGATAATGACCAGGAGATCCGCAGCTGCCATGGCCCCCAGGTAACGTCTGACACATGGAGACAATCCACAATCTTTATAAAGCAGGACGTAGATGGTCACTACGTTAACTGTGAGGAAGGAAAACAAACCCATTATCCATCAGCCTGGAGGCAAAGGGACCCGTTTGATCGGGGACACAGTGAGATTTTCAAATGTGTCCCTGTATTCAGGGATTTATTAAAATAATTGGAGCTGGAATAACAAATGGGAAGGTCGGAATTACTGACAAAAATGTGACATTAACCACAAGAAACCCTCCCTCCCCAAACACACAGAGACACATCCATAAGGACAGATGGTTTCTAGGACATTCCCACACACTCGATCCCTCGAGAGCAGACACAGGTCACTCCTTCCCAGTTCCTAATACGGAGGGTGGAAACGTTACTGTCCTGAAGGATTCTCTCCCAGTTTCCTGAAGACAAACGGAGTTTGGGAATTCCTGTATTTTGGTCTAAATTGTGGTCGATCCTGTGTCGTGAAGAAATGTAAACACATGGAAAACGTATTCCCCCCTTTAACTGCCTGAGGGGCCTTCGGAACAGTGTCTCCTTCTCCCTGGAACGGGATCTCTTCCCTCGGGATCTTATCGTTTGTTCAATTCACTGACGTCCGGCCATTCACACACAATGTCAGGGACAGAACGTTCCGGGGAATGGCAGTTATAGAATGTCGGGGACAGAACGTTCCGGGGAATGACAGTTATGGAATGTTGTGGACAGAACGTTCCGGGGAATGTCAGTTATAGAATGTTGGGGACAGAACGTTCCAGGGAATGGCAGTTATAGAATGTTGGGGACAGAACGTTCCGAGGAATGGCAGTTATAGAATGTTGGGGACAGAACGTTCCGAGGAATGGCAGTTATAGAATGTTGGGGACAGAACGTTCCGAGGAATTCCTTGACCTGTCCATGACCTTACCCCCCTATCCACCCCACCAACATGGTGTACTGTGCAAAGGCCACATATCCATCCAGCGTGGGGAGCTGCACTGACCACATCATTGCATTATCTATAAACCGCAGATAGTCTGACCAACACAGCAGGATGTGCAGTGATCGCACGGGAATTAATCTGTAAACCAGGAGCAGTTACCCTCCCAGCATGTAGGACTGTGTACATCACCCCAGTGCATTGATCTGTAATCCAGGAGCAGTTACCCTCCCAGCATGTAGGACTGTGTACATCACCCCAGTACATTGATCTGTAACCCAGGAGCAGTTACCCTCCCAGCATGTAGGACTGTGTACATCACCCCAGTACATTGATCTGTAACCCAGGAGCAGTTACCCTCCCAGCATGTAGACTGTGTACACCACCCCAGTACATTGATCTGTAACCCAGGAGCAGTTACCCTCCCAGCATGTAGGACTGTGTACCCCACACCAGTGCATTGATCTGTAACCCAGGAGCAGTTACCCTCCCAGCATGTAGGACTGTGTACACCACCCCAGTACATTGATCTGTAACCCAGGAGCAGTTACCCTCCCAGCATGTAGGACTGTGTACACCACCCCAGTGCATTGATCTGTAACCCAGGAGCAGTTACCCTCCCAGCATGTAGGACTGTGTACCCCACCCCAGTACATTGCTCAGTAACACTGTGTTCGATCCCTGCCCAGTGTGGGGAAACTTGCAGCCCGTTCTGGAAGTAACAGGATGTACAGCTCCCACCCATTTACAGCTTCATATCTCCATTGTTGCCCCGACAAGGGGGTGCTGTGAGTGTGAACATCACTGCCAGAGAGACCAGGCGGGGGAATCAGTTTAAATATCACCACATGGGAGGGGCTTGGTGTAAAGACAGAGAAGGGGGAGACTGAGAGACAGTGTCATGGAAGGATGTGTTCCCAGGTTGCAGAATGCTGAAATGTGGACACTTCGATAGCATCCTGTAACAAGAGCCTGTCTTCCCAGGAAAGATGGGAAAATGGGATATTGGTGTGAGGTCAGATGATGGAGAGTTTTGGATGAGCATTTGTTCTCCAGCTTTGTAAATGGAGTCCTTCATGGCTGGAGGTACACACCATCACCCAGATGGCCCTGGATATTCCGTGATCCCTGACACTGGGGCCATCTTTAAAAGGCCAATGGGCACATGATTAATCTTTCTCAGGTTGGAGCTGCCCTGCACAGTTTACCTGAGCATGGCAGATAAGGGACAAATCCTCCACGGTTTGTCAACAGGGCACGGAGGTCCTGGTGGATGGGCTAGTACAGAGGGGGACCATTCTCTTCCCAGAGGAGGCCAAACCACCAGACCCATCGCGCATGGTCTGAGCTCCCCACCCAGCTCAATGCAGTATCTGGGGTCTGAAGAAATGTCCAGCAAAACAGGACAAGCATCAATAATCTTCCCCACTCTGTCAGGATAAGGGTCACCGTATTCTCTCAGCTCCCTCACACTCACTGTATATCTGTTATAGCACCGACCCCCGAACAAGGCTCATGGTCAACCACTCTCACTGTCGTATGCTGCACCTTCTCTCTCTGTCTCTGTCTCTCTGTCTCTCTCTCCCCTCCTCCCTCCACTTCACCCCCACATTAAAACACTGCATGGATACAACACTGTGGACTGACTCCCTCCAGACACCTCACCATGCCCCCCTCCCCGCCTACACCCACACTAACAGTAGGACCACACCCACTCCCTCCCTCCCTCTCTTCCTCCCATTCCAGGAGAAACAGCCTGGAATAGGACAGAAAGGGCCGATCCGAGTGGTGGAGTGCCCGATATCCGTTCCCTCACCCCCCTCCCCCCGCCATCTGGGGAGGACCCTGGTACGAGCCGGAGAGAACCGGGTCGCCTCGTGTGGAGATTCTGAAACATCCACGTCCCACCGACCGAGTAAGGAGCAATGTTCAGTGAAGGGCAATTCTCACTTTAAACCCACTGGCAGCTCCGTTTCCCCCCGGCACAACTTAGAAGCTGTGGCCCTGATGCCGTCTCCCTTTTGTGTCGAGCTGGTACAAATGGAATCCCCACGGTCTCGGTGGGCAGGAGGGTGGGCTCACAACACATCGTCACCACCACCTCCTAGGAAGGGAGCACCGAGACTCCCTCCTATACCTCCCCCTGTAAACAGCTCAGATACTGAAACTAGTCTGTGATAGTTAGTGCTCTCCCCACTTGTCCTGACATCTTCAACAATCTGTGCTCATATACACCCAGAGCCCTCTGCTCCTGCACCCCCTTTATAATGGCACAGTCTGTTTTAAATTGTCTTTCATTGTCTTTCCTACCAAAGTGCATCACCTCACACTGCTCTGCACTGATCCCCATCTGCCATAAACATGAACACTGCAGCAACGTGTGATTGTCCTGTTAGAGTTCCACACTCTCCTCCATAGACTTCAGAGTTCTTCCAGGTTAGGTGCCACCTACAAACATTGAGATTGTTATAGCGTCACAGTCCCCATGAAACAACTGAAATCCTGCCCCAAACTTACGAGTCTGAGCAAGTAAAATACTGATATATTCATATGGACAGAGTCTAATAATGACATGCTGTCAATGGAGCAACAAAAGTCCTGACACACACCAGACGGAGCGAATGAAATATTGACAAACCACAGAGCAAGAGAAATCCGGTTAGGTCCCACTTATCGATATTCATCAGGGTACAGTGTGATGGAGTTGAAAGGGTGTACTGTACCTTTAAGAGAGAGGGAATGCTGTTCTGAACTGAGAGCTTACAAGCTCCTGTGATATGAGAGGATGGCAGACCCAGAAACAATATATTGCTGTAGAGCTGGAGTCGGGTAATAAGCAGTTAAGAGAAAGAGGGTCCCAGAGTTGTGAATAGTTCATGTAAAATGTTCACTTTCAGAGTGAAAAATAAATTGATGATTTTATTTAAACAGTGGAATTTGGGAGTTCTCTGTCCCTCATATTTTAACAGTTTACGAGGCGAATTGAGCATTTTTTAATGTTTAGTTTAAGTTACCAGATGAGCTTCACGCTGTGTCCTAACCATCCCCGTGTGTGTATCTGTGTGTCTCTGTGTGGGGCAGGTCTGGCAGTCTCTGTGGTGCTTAAAGTGATGCAATGCCACCCTCTGCTGGCCTCCACACGCCACTGCACAGGCATCGAAAGAGGGTGAAAACCAACAGGGATTCAGAGATGGGGAGGGAAAGGGCAGCTGCTCACAGCACCATCCAAACTGATGTCTTATCCATGGACTGATCTAAATGTCCTTTAAACGTTGTAACTGTCCCTGCTTTCACCACTTCCTCTGGAAGTTCATTCCACACACAAGCCAGATTCTGTCGAACATAATTACCTCTAATGACTTTCGTAAATCTTTTTCCTCGCACCTTAAAATATCCCTCAGTTTTGAATCCCCAACTCTAGGGAAAAAATATCAGCCCTTCAACTTCTCTGTAACCCTCAATATTTTATAAACCTCTGTAAAGTTACTGCTTAATCTCATATTCTTCAGTGAAAAAAGTCCCAGCCCATCCAGCCTCTCCTTATAGCTCACACCCTCCTCTCTCAGCAACATCCAGGTTAATCTATTCTCAATCCTCTCCAGCTTAATAATATCAACGTCAGTAATATCAAAGTGAATAGTCAAGGTATTTTCTAAGGGTACGGGGAGTCCAAAACTAGAGGACATAGGCTTAAGGTGAGAGGGGAAACATTTAAAAGTGACCTAAGGGGCAGCTTTTTCACCCAGAGGGTGGTGTGCCTGTGGAATGAGCCGGCAGGGTGACTAGACTAGACACAATATTCCAGAAGAGGTCTCACCAATGTCCTGTACAACCACAACATGACATCCCCACTCTGATACTCAAAGTTCTGTCCTATGAAGACATGTGTGATAAACACCTTCTTAACCACACTATCTATATGAGATGCAAATTTTAAAGAATTAAACCTGACGGCCTAGGTTTCTGTACTACAGCACTGCCAAAGGCTCTTCTTTTAATTGTATAGGCCCTGCTCTTGTTTGATTTACCAAATCCAATACCTCGCATTAATCCAAACTAAACGCCATCCGCCACCCCTCAGCCCAGTGAGTGATATTACTGTCACCTCACCCTCCCCCTTCAATTTTAAAATGCCCATCCCCCTCTCCAGAGTGCCTGCACACACCAGCCTTGAGTTTCACAAAGACCCTGAGCTTGGGTTGCCTTGTGTGGTTAGGGGGAGGAGAGACAGATTGCAGACACAGTCAGTGGGGAGGAGAGGCTGGACAGTAATCAGCAGCCTGGTGTCATTTCATGGTTTCAGGAAAAGGGGAGTCGCACGTGAGAGTTGGGTAAGAGTGATCGGTGTTTTGGGGTCAGAAATTAAGCTCTTCCTTCGTCTCTGGTGTTCAGTAATAAATATCTATTTGAGACCCTTCATTGGACAGAGTGTGTCTGCAGGATTTCTTTCCCTAATATTGTAGACTACAGATAATAGCAATTGAAGATGTTTATAGTTAATTTCAATGGCACGGCACGTACCCTCAATATCCTACAGTTGAGACAAATATCTTGCATTTGTTTAACAATACAAAGTGTTTTGTATGGTTCAGTAATGGTAACCTGATTATAATAAATCTACACTAAGCTAAAAGTGGGCACTAAAATATGACCCAAAATCTGGATATGGTAGTGTTGTGGGTAGTGTCCCTGTCTCTGAGCCAGAGCTCTGGATTTGATTCCAATTCCTGTGCTTGTGTGGTAGTGTTCCTAGCTCTGGGCTAGAAGGCCTGGATTCAAGTCCTGCCTGTTGCAGAGGTATGTCCCAGCATGTCAGGACAGGCTGATGAACAAACACACAGGAGAATAATGTTCCAGCTTTATGGGTATTGCTGAGTGATGCTAGTGTCCCTGCCTCCGGGCACAAAGATCCAGGCGTAAATCCCACAGAAGTGTCTCAGGATACATCTGAACAAACTGATTAAAATGGATTTAGAATTGTGACTTGATGGAGAAGGAAGAGGTGTCAGTATTGAATTTCAGAATTTAGGCCCAGGATGACTGAAAGTACATCCATTCGTGTTGATTGGGGTCACATTTCGCAGCAGTAAAGGTTTATAAAATCAGAATGGTCATTGATAGGGTGAATAGTCAGGGGTTTTTCCCCAGGTTAGGGGTGTCCAAAACTAGAGGCATTGGTGGAAATTGAGAGGGGAAAGGTTTTGATGAGGCCTAAAGAGCACCTTTTCACACAGAGGGTGGTGTGTGTATGGAATGAGCTGCCAGAGGAAGTGGTGGAGGCTGGTACAACTACAGCATCTAGGTACTGAGAGACCTGGCGAGCTTTTCCAGCAATTGCTGTATTTAAAAATACATGCATTTTAACACAGATATTCTAAATACATTAAATATTTTATTTTTTTAATGACGCAGGGCCATGTAAACATATTTCAAATCGGCCGAGACCATTTTTCTGCTCAGGGTATTGCTCTGTGTGTGACAGCAGCAATGATGCACCGACATGCAACAGGGAATGTGATGGAGACATAGTTTGGACAACGTACAAGGAGACCTCACATGGTCCAGTTGGGGAAAGGATGACATTACTGTGTGATTCAGCTCAGAGAGGGAGAAAATGTAATCAGCCTGAGAAGGAATGGCCTATTGCACTCTCTCTCCTTCATTGTTCCTCATCACAGCAATGTGTGTGAGCTAAAAAAAAAACCTCTACAGTCATCGTTACCTTTCTTATTTTTATGGAATCCCTGCAGTGTGGAAACATGCCGTTCGACCCAACAAGTCCATACCAACCTTCCCCCTATATTTACCCCTGACTAATTCACATAACCTAGAAATCCCTGAACACTACAGACAATTTAGCATGACCAATCCACCGAACCTACACAGTTTGTGGGAGGAAACTGGATCACCCATTAGAAGCTCACATCGATAAGGGGAGAATGTGCAAACTCCACACAGACAGTCACCCAAGTCTGGAATCAACCCCAAGTCCCTGGTGCTGTGAGGCAGCAGTGCTAACCACCGTGCTACCCTTTGGATGATCCCGAACCAGAATTCACTGGAATCTATTCACTGCCTAAAGCAAAGGGAGTTCAGCCCAATCCAAACTCTCCCAGGATGAAATCCCATTGCTAGTAGCTTGTGTGAGTACAATATCTTCAGAAGCAGAATAATGCTTTGGACAATCTCACAATTTTTCTTTGTCATGAGTTCCAATAATATTTGGACCAAGTTCATTCAAGTTAAAATTGTGTTTGTCAGTGTGTGTGTCTGTGTGTGTGTGTGTGTGTGTGTGTGTGTCAGTGTGTGTGTGTATATGTGCGTGTGTGTGTCAGTGCGTGTGTGTGTGTGTGTCAGTGTGTGTGTGTGTCTGTGTGTGTGTATGTGTGTGTGTCAGTGTGTGTGTGTATGTGCGTGTGTGTGTCAGTGTGTGTGTGTATGTGTGTGTGTCTGTGTGTGTGTCAGTGTGTGTACGTGTGTGTGTGTGTTTGTATATGTGCATTTGTGTGTCTGTGTGTGTGTACATGTGCGTGTGTGTGTGTGTGTTTGTGTGTGTGTGTGTGTGTCAGCATTTTTAGAAAGGGAAATATTGATTATATAATTGCAATACCCAAACAGTTTGCCATTCATCCTTCCATCATAGTTTGAGTAACATTGCTCTGGATCATAAACGTGTTGTTTTAGCAGATTAAAGAAACTAGCCTGACTTGTTCCGAAAACTGACACTGACCCAGTCTGAGACCGATATCATTGGCCATATCACCAACCTGGTTACATTTAATATTTGTTGTGAGCAGTGGAGTAGTGGGACAGGAAAAGGAAACAGTGACCCAAAAAGCCGGGGAACTATAGACGGGTGAGCCTGATGTCAGTGGTGGGTAAGTTGTTGGAGGGGATTCTGAGGGATAGCATTTACATACATTTGGGAAGGCAAGGGCTGATCAGAGTAGACAACGTGTCTTTCTGTATGAGAAATCATGTCTCATTAATTTGGTTGAGTTTTTGAAGAGGTGACAAAGAAGATTGATGAAGACAGTTTGGTAGACATTGTCTGTATGGACTTCAGCAAGGTGCTCTTTTAAACAACAAAGAGCAAAGAAAATTTACAGCCCAGGAACAGGCCCTTCGCCCTCCAAGCCTGAGCCGATCCAAATGTACTGTCGAAATCTGTCGGTCAATTCCTAAGCATCTGTATCCCTCTGCTCCCCACCTACTCATGCATCTGTCCAGATGCATCTTAAATGAATCTACCGTCCCTGCCTCCACCACCTCTGCGAGCAACGCGTTCCAAATGCCCACCACTCTCTGTGTGAAGTACTTACCGCGTGTATCCCCCTTAAACTTTCCACCTCTCACTTTGAAAGCACGACCTCTCGTTATTGAATCCCTCAACCTGGGAAAAAGCTGGTCTCTATCCACCCTGGCCATACCTTCATGATTTTGCAAACGTTAATCATGTCCCCCCTCAATCTCTTTTTTTCTAGTGAAAATAAACCTAACCTACTCAGCCGGGCCTTCATAGCTAGTATTTCATTCTGATTGGTAGACAGATTAGTAAGTTTCAGTCACATGGGATACAGAGGAAGCTAGTCACAAATGGCGTGAAGGAAGAGAGATATTTTTCAGACTGGAGGCTTGTGAGCAGCAGTGTGCTGTAAGAATCAGTACTGAGTTCACTGCATTTCATCATTAATGTAAAGGATTTAGATGTGAATATTGGGGCAATAGTTAGTAAGGTTACAGATGACATCAGAAAGGTGGTGTAGTAGATTATCTCAGAGTACAACAAGACCACAATTAGATGGAACAATGGGGCAAGGATGGACAGATGAGGTTTAATTTAGATAAATATGAAGCTTTGCATTTTGGGAAGGAAAATCAGGGCAGACATTATATACTTCATGGTCAGGTCCTGGGGCGTGTTGTGAAACAAAGGGACATAGGGGTGCAGGTGCATTGTTCCTTGAAAGTGGAGTCGCAGGTAGACAGAGTGGTGCAGAACACATTTGGCACATTTGCCTTAATCAGTCAGAGCACTGAGTACAGGAGTTGTGGTGGTATGTTGTATCTATACAGGACGTTGGTGAGGCCACTTTAAGAATACTGTGTACAACTCGGTTTTCTGCAGAAATGTTCCAGGACTGGAGGTTTGAGCTATAGGGAGAGATTGATTAGGTTGAGGTGTTTCCCCCTGGAGTGTCAGAGGCTGAAGGGTGACATTATAGAGGTTTATAAAATCATCAGGGGCATGGATATTCTGAACAGCCACGTTCTGCTCTCCAGGATAGGGGAGTCCAGAACAAGAGGGCAGAGGTTGAAGGCTAGGCGGATTGATTTAGAAGGGACCTGAAGATAAATGTTTCACAAATGTGTGTACAGAAAGTGCTGTCAGAGGAAGGGCTAAAGGCGGTTACAATCGAACATTTAAAAAGTATCTGAAAGAGGAGAGATATTTACCAAATGCTGGCAAATGGGACTAGATCAGATTTGATATCTGATCGGAGTGAACAGATTGGAATAACGGGTCTGCTTTCGTTCTGCATGACTCTCTGATTCTATAAGAAGGATGATGAAAAATTCTGTAAGGTCCTTTCAAGTCGTACTTCTCTTCTCTGGAAGTTTATCGTGACTCTAGGTTCACATTGATTGAAAGCTGCATTAGTTAAATATTTGACAAAGAAGTGAGTCACGGATAATGGGATATAGACAGGTAAGTGGGGCTGAGACCCCAACCTGATCAGCCACAATCTTACTGCCTGTTGGAGAAGGCTCAAAGTATCTAATGACCCACTCCTGCTCCTCAGTCCCATGTTCCTGTGTGCCATTCAGCCCCTCATACCTGCTAGACAGGAACAGTTGGAGGCCACTTGCTCCTATAACCTGGTGCACAGAACCAGAAGAGACCATTCAGTCCCTCAAGACTGTCCCACATGCTTTGAGATGATTTGGGAAATGTAATTGGAAAATCCAGGCTGGGTATGAAAGAGGCCCCTCATCTTTCTTTAGAAAGCTTCCCCTCTCTGCAGCTTGTGCTCCATTTGTTGATCATGTTGTAGACCCAGATTCACTGTGAAAACAGCCCACATACCTCACCCAGAGATGGCTCACCAAACCATCTGGTCTCCCTGACTGCAATATGCAATACCAGAACATTCATAAAAATAACACCCACTAACTTGCCAATAACAGAATGTGAGAACATCAGAAACAGGGGAATGTCGTTCACTCCCCAAACCTGCCTTGCCCTTCACGAAGATCATGGCTGATCTGCTTCTGGCCTCAAATCCTCTTTCATACCCAATTCTTCATAGCCCTCACCTCTCTGACAGATCAATATCCATCGACCTCCTCTTCAAATACTTTCAGTCATCTCGCTCCCCGAACACTCTTGAGAAGAGAAATCCTGACATTCAATCCCACCTGTTTGAAGAAAACACGTGCTGCTCCTATATCATGGTTTATTGATGTGACCAAAAGAGGTTGAGACAAGGTTCCCGGTAAAAATGACTGGCCCCGATATCAAGGCAGTGGTTGACGTCTGCTGACATCAAGGAGATTAACAAAACTGGACTTAATGGGAATCAGAGTAACCTCTCCAGTGTTTGGGCTCAAACATGGCACAAAGGAAGATGGTCATCATCTCTGTCCTGGGTCACCTCTGTGCGAAATCCTCTGGGTAGTTTCCTCTTCACAAACATCTTTAGCTGCTTCATCAATGTCTCCCCACCCTCACCCGCCCCACCATAAGATCAGAAGTCGGGATGGTCACTGAAGATTCAACAATGTTCAGAACATTTTGTCCCCCGTCAGTTCCTGAACTGGTCTGTGTCCATGTGCAGCAAGACCCAGGCTCCATTGAGACTTGTGCTGTTAAAGTATCAGTAACATTCATGTAACAGCACTGCCTGACACTGCACATTGCCACAGCAAAACAAGGGTTCATTCAGTACCTAACACTGGTTTCACAGGAATATGAGGAAGTCATTCAGCCCATTGACACTATTGGAGATGAACAGGGACAGCCCATTCAGTGCCTCCAGCCTATTACTCAGGAAGAGAAGGAGTCTAGTGTGATGGACCTCACCAGAGCTCCTCGAAAATATTTGACGGCAACATCCTAGACCTTTATGTTTTCTTATTTTAAAGGAAATGTAAAGTGTCTGTTCCAGATGCAATGTGACTGGTCAAACCCCTCGGTGTGAAGCAAAATACCATCTATTTCAACATGAAAGAAGAAAAAACACCACAGAAAGAGGAATTTAGAATAACGTAATTCTATTGGACAGCTTAACAGAATAATAGATCTAGGAACTATTACTGATGAACTGTTCCAATATAGGGAAATCCCATAAACACAGCCCTTGGCAAAAAGAAATATTCAGACACAGAATGTCACAAACATTTCTCCAATCCAGGAATTAAAAACAGCATCAAGAGAAAATTCAGATAGAGTAGAAGCCAGGAGACATTCACTGTAGCTTCCAACTCTGTGGAGACCCCATAGTTTCTGATGTTACTGAGAAACCAAAACCCAGAGATCCTAATCTGTGACAGCTGGCCACACCCATTCACGCTGCATTAAAATAAACCCAAGGCCTCCCTAGCTGTTACTTAAGTGGTCTTAACTAACCAGCTTAGTAACGATCGTTCAATCTCTCTCATAAAAGAAACGCGGACAAAATAACCACTTAAAGCTGCAGCACCATCACACTTGTCAGTACAATGAGCTGTCAAACAGAAACCAGGGATAACCCAGTCAGGCCTTTGGCCCTGTCCAATTGGACGAGGAAGAAGCCAGTCAGTCCCTTGAGTCACTTACACAGGAACAGCAGGAGGCCACTCCCACCTCAATGCACTTACACAGGGGCAGAATGAGGAAATTGATGCTGATTCCTGATGAATGCCTTATGCCCAATACGTCGATTCTCCTGCTTCAAGGATGCTGTCTGACCCGCTG
Source organism: Chiloscyllium punctatum (assembly GCF_047496795.1). NCBI lineage: Eukaryota > Metazoa > Chordata > Chondrichthyes > Orectolobiformes > Hemiscylliidae > Chiloscyllium > Chiloscyllium punctatum. Next base: position 862,528 of record NW_027309815.1, on the reverse strand, counting down.
TGCTTTTCCAGCAATCGACTCTCTACTCTGATCTCCAGCATCGGCAGTCTTACGTGTCTCCAGATTGATGGTCTAACATGATGAACAAGTGGATCAGAGGCTGCACAGACAGACTGTTCCACCTTGTTCCTCCTGGCTCCGTTGCTCATGATAAACATGTGGGACTTTAACATGGTTTTCTAGTGGTGAGCAGGGAAGCCATATGTCTAGTGCAAAGTCTCAAGAAGGCATCTTTCATCTCCACGAAGACAGACTGGTGTTCTGTATGTAGGGCGGAAGCTGGTGGGAATGGCTACCTGTTTCAGACGGAGGTATTGTGGCTGCTGTTGGGGATTGTGAGCAACCTGACGTTCAGTCCAGGGTTCACACGCCGACTGCACAATAACATGGGGAGAGTTAATTTAGGCAAATAAACTATGAGGAAAGTCACGTTAGACTGATGAATGGACTCTCTAAGTTTAAATAATGGTGATCTTGTTCATGTTGACCTTGTCTAGTGCATGTCCTGTTTAGTGTATCCCGTGTGCCTTACTCTGTCCAAGTCTATTTCCACCCTATGATCTGTCTGGCCATGCTTACTATGACCTTCCTCCACTGCTCATAAATAAAGTGTTTCCCTGTACTGAGATACACGTGACAATAAATCAAAACAATCAATCCTGGGTAAAGTATGGAATTTCTCACCCTATCAATGTCTGTTTTGGAAATAAGTGATCGCTGCCACTCCTCGTGTTTCAGCGTCACCATTTCTTTGTCTCTCACAGCTCTACAGATTAAACACTCAGCTTATTCACTCTATCCTCATGTTACCATCACCTGTGTCTGTGGTAAGGAGATCATTCCTTACAAAGGAGATCAAATCTGTAGAGACTGCCCCTAATGCTCTCTCAGCAAGGCTCAACAACAGCAGGAAGATGGCTTTACTTATGTACTCGAATCATCTTACAATGAAGGACAGCATACCATTGACTGCACCCATTACTTACACAGGGTTTGATTCGGAGCAGTCAGCATAGACTTGTGAGTGGGAGATCATGCTTCCCAAATTTCTTAGAGTCCTTTGGTGAAGTGACCAAGAAGGTTAATGAGGGCAGAGTGATAGACGTAGTCTCTTTGGATTTCAGTATGGCCTATGATAAGTTTCCACATGGCAGGCTGCTCAGGAAGGTTCAATCACGTAGAATACTGGGGGAACTGGCCAATTGGATACACAGTTGGGTTGATGGTAGGAAGCTTGTTAGACTGGAGGTTGGGTCCATAGCTTTTTGTTATCTATGATTTGGATGAGAATATACAAGGCATGATTAGTAAGACACTAAAATAAATGGCAGCATGATCAGTGAGGACGTTTATCAGAAATTGCAGCAAGACCTTAATCAGGTGGGGAAGTGGGCTGAGAAATAGCAAATGGAATTTAATATAGTAGTGTGAGGTCTTGCAGTTTGGAATCTCAAATCAAGGTAGGAGTTTCACAGTGAATGGGCGGGCCTTAAGGGGTGTAGTGGGCAGAGAGACCTTGGAATTCAGGTGCACGGTTCCATGAGAGTGGAGTCACAGGTAGACAGGGCAGTGAAGAAGGCTTTTGACACACTGGCCTTCGTCAGGCAGGACATTGAGTATAGAAGTTGGGAATTTATGTTGCAGTTACACAGGACTTTGGTATGGCCGCAGTTGGAGGATTGTGTTCAGTTTTGTCAACTTGTTATAGGGAGGATAAAATGTAATTAGAAAGAGTGCAGAAGAAATTTACAAGGACATTGCCAGGACCCAATGGTCCAAGTTATAGGGAGAGGTTGGACAAGCTATGACCTTTTCTTTAGAGTGTAGGAGACTGAGGGAGTCCTTATAGAGCTGTATAAGATCATGAAGGATATGGATAGGGTGAATGCTCTCAGTCTTTTCCAAAGTTTAGAGAATCGAGGAGGAAAGGGGATCAGTTTCAGGTTAAAGGGAAAGGAATAAAAGGGAACCTGAGGGACAATTTATTTGCATAAATGGCTGGTACTTGGATGAGCTGCCAGAAGATGTGGCTGAGGGGGATGTATTAACAATGTTTCAAAAGAATTTGGATAAATATGTGGATAGGAAAGGACGAGAAGGATATGGGCCAACTGCAGGGAAATGGGGTTAGAGTGGATGGACATTGACAAGGTGGAGTGGAACCACTTTGTTAATTAAACCCAAACACCCAGAAAAGCTCGCCTCACCTCGTAATCTGTTAACATATGAGTGATAGAGATCTCCTGCATTCCACTATTTAAACAAAAATTAGCAAGTTAGTTTCTTAACTTTAATAGTGAACACTAAACAAAAACTATTCGCAAATACAAGCCCCTCTTTTCTTAGCTACTTACTATCTGACTCCAACTCTGTAAAAAATATGCTGTTCCAACAGCCCACATATTAAACGTTACAATCTCAAGACCATACAGTCTCTATCTTCCCCGCTGTGTTCACTCTTTCAGCTACTGATCTCCCGGGTCATTTTTTTTAACTGCAAATCGGTTTACATGAACATGTGTCTTTGATAGAGAGTGTTTGAGATGGCCAGTTAGCACTCCTGCTCTACAGCAGTTACTCTGCTGTCGGATGGCAGCAGCTCTCCCTCTAGTGTTCAAATGCTGGGTTTATTTACTTCCCATGATACAATAATTCTCATAATTTGATTGATTTCCAGGTGTACGAACAATAATATTCAAATTCCATTGGCTTCGGATATTCAGAGCATTATTTAAAGTCTTTGATTGCATTTGATTGGCTGTCAAAACAGCAACCAAAATTCAGGCTTCCATTTCCCAGCTAATTGTTACATTTGGAACAGTCTGACCTTTAGCTGGCATCTGTGGCTGTACTTTCGATTCAGCAAAACCCGTCCTATCTTAAAGTGAACAGACATTGATTAGCTTCCAGGCAGTAACACACTCCGGGCTATCTGTTATTCTGTATAATAACCTCCTTGAACCGCTCGATTAGATTCCAGGCCGTAACTCACTCTGTGCTATCTGTTATTCTGTATATAATCCACGCTGAACACCTCGATTCGGTTCCAGACTGTAACTCACTCCGGCGTATCTGTTATTCTGCATATAAATCACCCTGAACCCCTCAATTATATTCCAGGCTGTAACACACCCCAGAATATCTGTTATTCTGTATATAAACCACCCTGAACCCCGCGATTAGATAGCAGGCTGTAAATCACTCCGGGGTGTCTGCTGCTCTGTATATAACCCACCCTGAACCCCACGATTAGATTCCAGGCTGTAACTCACTTCGGGCTATCTGTTATTCTGGATATAACCCACCCTGAACACCTCTATTCGATTCCAGGCTGTACCTCACTGCTTGCTATCTGTTATTCTGTATATAACCCACCCTGAACCCCGCGATTAGATTAGAGGCTGTAACTCACTCCGGGCTATCAGTTATTCTGTATATAAACCACCATGAACACCTCGATTCGATTCCAGGCTGTAACTCACTCTGGGCTATCTGTTATTCTGTACATAAACCACCCTGAACCCCGCGATTAGATTCCAGGCAGCAATCTCCTGTCAGGGTTGAAAGGGAAGGCTGGTAGTTATTGGGAATGCTGGCTGACTAAAGAAATTGAGGGTTTGATTCAGAAAAAGAAGCAAGCATATGTCAGGTATAGACAGGATCGATCGAGTGAATCCTTAGAAGAATATAAAGGAAGTTGGAGTACACTTAAGAGGGAACTCAGGAGGGCAATACGCGGACATGAGATTGCTTTGGCAAATAGAATTAAGGAGATTCCAAAGTGTTTTTACAAATATATTAAGGACAAAGGGTAACTAGGGAGAGAATAGGGCCCCTCTAAGATCAGTAAGGCGGCCTTTGTGTGGAGCCACAGAAAATGGGGGAGATTTTAAATGAATATTTTGCATCAGTATTTACTGTGGAAAAGGATATGGAAGATATAGACTGTAGGGAAATCGATGGTGACATCTTGCAAAATGTCCAGAGAAACAGAGGAGGAAGTGCTGGATTTCTTGAAATGGTTAAAGGTGGATAAATCCCCAGGACCTGATCAGGTGTACCCGAGAACTCTGTGGGAAGCTAGAGAAGTGATTGCTGGGCCTCTTGCTGAGATATTTGTATCATCGATAGTCACAGGTGAGATGCTGGAAGACTGGAAGTTGGCAAACGTGGTGCCACTGTTTAAGAAGGGCGGTAAAGACAAGCCAGGGAACTATTGACCGGTCAGCCTGACCTCGGTGGTAGGCAAGTTGTTGGAGGGAATCCTGAGGGACAGGATGTACATGAATTTGGAAATGCAAGGACTGATTCGGGATAGTCAACATGGCTTTGTGCGTGGGAAATCATGTCTCACAAACTTGATTGAGTGTTTTGAAGAAGTAACAAAGAAGATTGATGAGGGCAGTGCAGCAGATGTGATCCATATGAATTTCAGTAAGGCGTTCGACAAGGTTCCCCATGGGAGACTGATTAGCAAGGTTAGATCTCTTGGAATACAGGGAGAAGTAGCCATTTCGATACAGAACTGACTCAAAGGTAGAAGACAGAGGGTGGTGGTGGAGAGTTGTTTTTCAGACTGGAGGCCTGTGACCAGTGGAGTGCCACAAGGATCAGTGTTGAGCCCTCTACTTTTTGTCATATATATAAATGATTTGGATGCGAGCATAAGAGGTACAGTTAATAAGTTTGCAGATGACACCAAAATTGCAGGTGTAGTGGACAGCAAAGAGGGTTTCCTCAGTTTCCAAGAGGATCTGGACCAGATGGGCCAATGGGCTGAGAAGTGGCAGATGGAGTTTAATTCAGATAAATGTGAGGGGCTGCATTTTGGGAAACCAAATCTTACCAGGACTTCTACATTTAATGGTAAGGTCCTAGGGTGTGTTGCTGAACAAAGAGACCTTGGAGTGCAGGTTCATAGTTCCTTGAAAGTGGAGTCGCAGGTAGAATGGATAGTGAAGAAGGCGTTTGGTATGCTTTCCTTTATTGGTCAGAGTACCGAGTACAGGGGTTGGGAGGTCATGTTGTGGCTATACAGGACATTGGTTAGGTCACTCTTGGAATATTGCATGCAATTCTGGTCTCCTTCCTATTGGAAAGATGTTGTGAAACTTGAAAGGGTTCAGAAAACATTTACAAGGATTTTGCCAGGGTTGGAGGATTTGAGCTACAGGGAGAGGCTGAACAGGCTGGGACTGTTTTCCCAGGAGTGTCGGACGCTGAGGGGTGACATTATCGGGGTTTACCCTGGGATAAGGGAGTGCAGAACTAGAGGGCATAGGTTTAGTCTGAGAGGGGAAAGATATGAAAGAGATCTAAGGGACAACTTTTTCACGCAGGAGGTGGTACGTGTATAGAGTGAGCTGCCAGAGGAAGTGGGGTGGAGGCTGGTACAATTACAACTTTTAAGAGGAATTTGGATGAGTATATGAATAGGAAGGGTTTGGAGGGATATGGGCCGGGTGCTGGAAGGTGGGACTAGATTGGGTTAGGATATCTGGTTGGCATTGTCAGGTTGGACCAAAGGGTCTGTTTCCATGCTGTATATCTCGATGATTCTGTAACTCTGTAACTCACTCTGACTACCTGTTAATCTGTATAGAAACCACACTGAAACCCTCGATTAGATTCCAGTCTGTAACACACTCTGGGGTATCTGTTATTGTACACAAAATCATCCCGAATCCCCTTGATAAAATTCCAATCTGTAACTGACTTCCAATTTGAAGTGACTCTGTACATTAGCCACTTCAATCGTTTGATTAGATTCCAGTCTGTATCACACTCCTGGGTATCTGTTAGTTTGTATACTAATCATCCAGTCCAAACCCTGTTAAAATTGCCCATAGTGTTCAGGGAAGTGTAGGTGAGGTGCATTAATCAGGGGTATATGTGGGGAAATGGGTCTGGATGGGTTATCCTTCTGTGGGTCAGTGTGGTCTTGTTGGGCTGAAGGGCTTGTTTCCCCACGGTCGGGATTATATGAATCACCCGTAACCCTCTCGATTAGATTCCAACGTGTAACTCACTTCCATGTATGTGTGACTGGCATGTTTCAAAAACACCCCAAAACCTTCAATTCTATTCCACTTCGATAAACACGAGGCGCTGCCTTTTGGGAAAGCAAATTTGAGCAGGACTTATACACTTAATGGTCAGGTCCGAGGGAGAGTTGCTGAACAAAGAGACTTTGAAGTGCAGGTTCGTAGCTCCGTGAGAGTAGAGTGGCAGGTGGATAAGATAATGAAGGCAGCGTTTGGTATGCTTTCCTTTATTGGTCAGAGTTATGAGTATAGACATTGAGAGGTCATGTTGTGGCTGGACTGGACATGGGTTAGGCCACTGTTGGAATATGGCGTGCAATTCTGGTCTCCTTCCTATCGGAAGGATGTTGTGAAACTTGGAAGGGTTCAGAAAAGATTTACAAGGAGGTTGTCAGGGTTAGAGGATTTGAGCTACAGGGAGAGGCTGAATAGGCTGGGACTGTTTTCCCTGGAGCATCAGAGGCTGAGGGGTGACCTTATAGAGTTTTATAAAATCATGACGGGCATGGATAGGAAAAATAGACAAAGCCTTTTCCTTGGGGTGGGGAGTCCAGAACTAGAGGGCATAGGTTTAGTGTGAGAGGTAATATGAAAGAGACCTAAGGGGCAACTTGTTCACTCAGAGGGTGGTACATGAATGGAATGAACTGTCAGAGGAAGTGGCGGAAGCTGGTACAATTGCAACATTTAAAATGCAGCTCGATGGGTATATGAATGGGAAGATTTGTAGGGAGATGGGCCAAGTGTTTGAAAAAGAGTCTAGGGTAGGTTAGGATATCTGGTCGGCATAGACGGGTTGCACCAAAGGGTCTGTTTCCATGCTGTACATCTCTATGACTGTATGACTCCGCGATTTTGTGACTCACTACTTGTTATCTGTTATTCTGTATGTAAACCACCTCAGCTCTTTGAAGGTGGTTAAAATGTAAATCCCAGAACCTTTTTACAGTGAATGCGGAGAGACAATGTGACATTCCAGTAAGGTCTGCCTTACTTTCCAAGCTCCTAATATATGAGAGAAACATAATATGCAAAACCTGATAGAGCTCAGCCACTGAATTGTAGATTTGCAGCGTTGGATCAGAATTTTGCCTGGTTAGGTCTCATCCCAAATTGAAGGGTTTCTCAAATCCCACACTGACCTTCTGTGGGTTCAAAGTGCGTGTTGTCTACAAATAAAAGAAAATAATGCACCTGCAATTGAACAAAGCTCTTTCTGGAACTTTGTGCATCTGTTGGTTTAAGTATCTTTCAACAGGATTGAACATAAATGTGAGAGATAGGTTGCACTCTAACCAGAATGGCAGTGCAGTATAAAAGGTATATTAATAATTTCAGTGAAAGGGGAAAACAGAGGAGGATAGTCCTCAAACAAGGAAAGTTGGGAGTCAGTAAAGTTGTGTAGTTTGTGACTGTATTATGTTTATGTGAGTCAAGATTTGAAACCACTTGGCCAATAGTACACTTTGTGACTCACTCCCAGTTACAAGTTATTTCACATGAAAAGGTTAACATATCCCTCGATTAGATTCCAGGCTGTAACTCCCTCCGGGCTATCTGTTATTCTGTATCTAAAACTCCCTGGACCCCTCGATTAGATTCCAGGCTGTTAACTAACTCCAGGGTATCTGTTATTTTGTACATAAACCATCTTAAATCCCCCGATTAGTTTCCAATCTGCAACACACTCCAGACTATCTGTTATTCTGTAAATAAATCACCCTGAACCCCTCAATTAGATCCCAGGCTGTAACTCACTCTGGGCTATCTGTTAATCTGTATATAAACCACCCTGAAACCCTCGATTAGATGCTAGGCTAGGCTGTAACTCACTCCGGGGTATCTGTTAATCGTATATAAAGCACCATAAACCCCGCAATTAGATTCCAGATTGTAACTCACTCCGGGATATCTGTTATTCTCTATATAAACCACCCTGAACCCCTCAATTAGATTCCAGGCTGTAACTCACTCTGGGCTATCTGTTATTCTGTATATAAACCACCCTGAAACCCTCGATTAGATGCTAGGCTAGGCTGTAACTCACTCCGGGGTATCTGTTATTCGTATATAAAGCACCATGAACCCCTCAATTAGATTCCAGATTGTAACTCACTCCGGGGTATCTGGTATTCTGGATATTAACCATCCTGAACCCATTGATTTGATTTCCCTTCCTGACATGTTAAGCTCATGTTCCCAACACAATCTAATCTCAATAATGATCAATGTATCACTGGTCCTCCTATCTGATGGCACTCCCATCATGTTAACTTTCTGATGTTAACATACATGATTACCTGTAGCAGTGAGTCGCAGGTAGACAGAGTGGTGCTGAACACATTTGACACATTTGCCTTAATCAGTCAGAGCATTGAGTATAGGAGTTGTGGTGGTATGGTGCATCTGTACAGGATGTTGGTGAGACCACTTTAAGAATACTGTGTACAACTCGGTTTTCTGCCGAAATGTCTTACACGTATGTTCCAGGACTGGAGGCTTCAGCTATAGGGAGAGGCTGATTACGTTGAGGTGTTTCCCCCTGGAGTGTCAGAGGTTGAGAGGCAGCATTATAGAGGTTTATAAAATCATCAGGGGCATGGATATTCTGAACAGCCATGTTCTGCTCCAAAGGATAGGGGAGTCCAGAACAAGACAGCATAGGTTGGAGGGGAGAGGGCGAATGAGTTAGAAGGGACCTGAAGGTTAATATTTCACACAGAGAGTGGTGTGTGGACAGAAAGTGCAGTCAGAGGAAGTGGTCAAGGCGGGTACAATCACAGGAGGAATATTGGCCAAGTGCTGGCAAATGGGACTAAATCAGATTTGATATCTGATCGGAGTGAACAGATTGGACTAATGGGTCTGTTTCCATTCTGCATGACTCTCTGATTCTATAAGAGGGATGACGAATAATTCTGAATGGATCTTTCAAGTCGGAATTCTCTTCAGTGGAAGATTATCGTGTCTCTATGTTCACATTGATTGAAAGCTGCGTTAGTTAAATATCTGATAAAGAAGTGCACAATGGGACACAGACAGGAAAGTGGGGCTGAGACCACAACCTGTATATAATTTTAGTCCCTGGTGGAGAAGGCTCAAAGTATCTAATGACCCACTCCTGCTCCTCAGTCCCATGTTCCCGTGTTCCATTCAGCCCATTAAACCTGCTAGACAGGAGCAGTTGGAGGTTACTTACTCCTATAACCTGTTGCACAGAAACACAGGAGACCATTCAGCCCCTCAGTACTGTCCCACACGGTTTGAAGTGAATTGGGAAATGTAATTGGAAAACCCAGGCTGGGTACGAAAGAGGCCCCTCATCTCTCTTCACAGAGCTTCCCCTCTCTGCAACTTGTGCTTCATTTGTTGGTCATGTTGTACACCCAGATTCAATGTGAATACAGCCCCATACCTCACCCAGAGATTGCTCACAAAATCCTCTGGTCTCCCTGTCTGCAACATTCAACAACAGAACATCCATGAAAGTAACACCCACTAACTTTCCAATAACAGAATGGGAGAACATCAGAAACAGGGGCATGTTGTTCACTCCCCAAGCCTGCCTTGCCCTTCTTTAAGATCATGACTGATCTGCTCCTGGTCTCAAATCTTCTTTCCTATCCAATTCTTCATCGCCCTCAACTCTCTGACAGGTCAATTTCCATCTATCTCCTCTTCAAATACGTTCCGTCATCTAGCTTCCCGAACACTCTTGAGAAGAGTGATCCTGACATTCAATATCACCTGTTTGAAGAAAACACTTGCTGCTCCTACATCATGGCCTATTGACGTGAACAAAAGAGGTTGCGTCAAGCGTTCAGATAAAAATGACTGGCCCCGATATCAAGGCAGTGGTTGACTTCTGTTGACATAAAGGAGCTTAACAAAACTGAACTTAATGGGAATCAGAGTAACCTCTCCAGTGTTTGGGGTCAAACATGGCACAAAGGAAGATGTTCATCATCTCAGTCCTGGGTCACCTCTGTGGGAGATCCTCAGGGTAGCTTCCTCTTCACAAACACCTTCAGCTGCTTCATCAATGTCTCCCCGCCCCCACCCTCCCCACCATAAGATCAGAAGTCGGGATGGTCACTGAAGATTCAACAATGTTCAGAACATTTTGTCCCCCGTCACCTCCTGAACTGGTCTTTGTCCGTGTGTAGCAGGATTCAGATTCCATTGAGACTTGTGCTGTTAAAGTGTCCGTAACATTCATGTAACAGCACTGGCGGGCACTGCACATTGCCACAGTAAAACAAGACTTCATTCAGCACCTCAGGCTGGTTTCACAGGAACATGAGGAAGTCATTCAGCCCATTGACACTATTGGAGAAGAACAGGGACAGCCCATTTAGTGCCTCCAGCCTATTACTCAGGAAGAGAAGGAGTCTAGTGTGATGGAGCTCACCAGAGGCCCTCGAAAATATTTGAAGGCGGTAGCCTAGATTCTAATGTTTTCTTATTTTAAAGGAAATATAAAGTGTCTGTTCCAGATGCAATGTGACTGGTCAAACTACTCGGTGTGAAGCTAAACACCATCTTCTTAAACATGAAAGATAAAATGAAACCAAAGAAAGAGGAATTTAGAATAACGTAATTTTATTGGACAAGTTAACAGAATAATAGATCTAGGAACTATTACTAATGAACTGTTCCAATATAGGGAAATCCCATAAACACAGCCCTTGGCAAAAAGGAATATTCAGACCCAGATTGTCACAAACATTTCTCCAATCCAAGAATTAAAAACAGTATCAAGAGAAATTTCAGAGAGAGTAGCAGCCAGGAGACATCCACTGAAGCTTCCAACTCTGTGGAGACCCCAATAGTTTCTGATGTTACTGAGAAACCAAAACCCAGAGATCCTAATCTGTGAGAGTTGGCCACACCCATTCACGCTGAAATAAAATTAACCGAAGGCCTCCCTAGCTGTTACTCAAGTGGTCTTAACTGGCAAGCTTGGGAACAATCGTTCAATCTCTATCATAAAATAAACCAGGACAAAATAACATCTTAAAGCTGCAACATTGTCAGTACAATGAGCTGTCAAACAGAACCAGGGTTAACCAGTCAGGCCCTTGGCCCTGTCCAATCAGACGAGATTGAAGCCAATCACTCCCCTGAGTCACTTACACAGGAACAGCAGGAGGCCATTCCCACCTCAATGCACTTACACGGGGGCAGAATGAGGTAATATTTGCTGAATCCTGATGAATGTCTTATGCCCAAAGCGTCGATTCTCCTGGTCCTCGGATGCTGCTTGACTCACTGTGCTTTTCCAGCAATTGATGCTCTAATCTGATCTCCAGCATTGGCAGTCCTCACTGTCTCCTAATTGATGCTCTAACATGATGAACAAGTGGGGCAGAGGCTGCACAGACTGTCTGTTCCACGTTGTTCCTCTTGGCTCCGTTGTTTATGATACACACGTGGGAATTTAACATGGTTTTCTAGTGGTGAGCAGGGAAGCCATATGTCTTGTGTAAAGTCTCAAGAAGGCATCTTCCATCTCCAAGAAGACAGCCTGGTGTTCTCTATGTAGGGCGGAAGCTGGTTGGAATGGCTACCTGTTTCAGATGGAAGGTATTGTGGCTGCTATTGGGAATTGTGAGCAACATGACGGTTCAGTAGGGTTCACTCACCGACTGCACAATAACGGAGCGAGAGTTAATTTAGGCAAATAAACTATTCGGAAAGTCACGTTAGACTGATGAATGGACTCTCTAAGTTCAGTTAATGGTGATCTTGTTCATGTTGACCTTGTCGAGTGCATGTCCTGTTCAGTGTAACCTGTATGCCTTACTCTGTCCAAGTCTATTTCCACCCTATGATCTGTCTGGCCATGCTTACTATGATCATCCTCCACTGCTCAAAAACAAAGTGTTTCCCTGTACTGAGATACACGTGACAATAAATCAAAACAATCAATCCTGGGTAAAGTATGGAATTTCTCTCCCTGTCAATGTCTCTTTTGCAAATAAGTGATCGCTGCCACTCCTCGTGTTTCAGCGTCACCATTTCTTCGTCTCTCACAGCTCTACAGATTAAACACTCAGCTTATTCACTCTATCCTCATGTTACCATCACCCGTGTCTGTGGTAAGGAGATCATTCCTTATAAAGAGCATCAAATCTGTAGAGAGTGCCCCAAAAGCTCTCTCAGCAAGGCTCTACAACAGCAGGAAGACGGCTTTACTTATGTACTCGAATCATCTTACAATGAAGGACAGCATACCATTGACTGCACCCATTACTTACACAGGGTTTGATTCAGAGCAGTCAGCATAGACTTGTGAGTGGGAGATTATGCTTCCCAAATTTCTGAGAGTCCTTTGATGAAGTTACCAGGACGTTTGATGAGGGCAGAGTGATAGATGTAGTCTCTATGGATTTCAGTAAGGCCTTTGATTAGGTTCCACATGGCAGGCTGCTCAGGAAGGTTACACCTCGTAGAATGCGGGGGGAACTGGCCAACTGGATACACAGTTGGCTTGATGGTAGAAAGCAGAGGGTTGAGTGGAAGGATGTTTGTCAGACCGGAGGCTTGGTCCATTGCTGTTTGTTATCTATGATTTGGTTGAGAATATGGAAGGTATGATTAGTAAGTTTGCAGATGACACTAAAGTAATTGGGAGCGTGATCAGTGAGAATGTTTATCAAAAGTTGCAGCAGGACCTTAACCAGGTGGGGAAATGGGCCGAGCAATGACAAATGGAATTTAATATAGAAGTGTTAGGTCTTGCATTTTGGAAACTGAAATCAAGGGAGGAGTTTCATTGTAAATGGTCTTAAGGGGTGCAGTGGGCAGAGGGACCTTGGTGTTCAGGTGCACGGTTCTCTAAGAGTGGAGTCACAGGTCGGCAGGGCAGTGAAGAAGGCTTTTGGCACATTGGCATTCATCAGGCAGGATATTGAGTATAAAAGTTGGGAAGTAATGTTACAGTTACACAGGAATTTGGTAAGGCCGCACTTGGAGTATTGTGTTCAGTGTTTGTCACCTTGTTATGGGGACGATGTTATTAAATTAGAAAGAGTGCAGAAGAAATTTACAAAGACGTTGCCAGGACCCAATGGTCTGAGTTATAGGGAGAGGTTGGACAAGCTAGGACCTTTTCTTTAGCGTGTAAGAGACTGAGGGAGTCCTTATAGAGCTGTGTAAAATCACGAGGAGTATGGATAGGGTTAATGCTCTCAGTCTTTTTCCAAGGTGTACAGAATCGAGGATTAGAGGGGATCAGTTTAAGGTTAAAGGGGAAGGAATAAAAGGGAACCTGAGGGGCCACTTCTTTATACAGAGGGCTGGTACAGGGATGAGTTGCCAGCAGATATGGTTAAGGGGGGGTACATTAGATTAGATTAGATTACTTACAGTGTGGAAACAGGCCCTTCGGCCCAACAAGTCCACACCGCCCCGCCGAAGCGCAACCGACCCATACCCCTACATCTACCCCTTACCTAACACTACGGGCAATTTAGCATGGCCAATCCACCTGACCTGCACATCTTTGGACTGTGGGAGGAAACCGGAGCACCCGGAGGAAACCCACGCAGACACGGGGAGAACGTGCAAACTCCACACAGTCAGTCGCCTGAGGCAGGAATTGAACTCGGGTCTCTGGCGCTGAGAGGCAGCAGTGCTAACCACTATGCCACCGTGCCACCCACGAACAACCAATTAACAACCCATTTCAAAAACATTTGGATAAATATGTGGATAGGAAAGGACTGGAAGCATATGGGCCAACTGCAGGGAAATGGGGTTAGCGTGGATGGATATTTATAAGGTGGACTCGAACCTCTCTGTTAATTAAACCCAAACACCCAGAAAAGCTCGCCTCACCTTGTAATCTGTTAAAATATGAGCGACAGAGATCTCCTACATTCCACTATTAAAACAAAAATTATCAAGTTAGTTTCTTAACTTTAATAGTGAACACTAAACAACAACTATTCGCAAATACAAGCCCCTCTTTTCTTAGCTACTTACTATCTGACTCCAACTCTGTAAAAATATGCTGTTCCAACAATCCACATATGAAACATTAAAATCTCAAGACCATACAGTCTCTATCTTTCCCGCTGTGTTCACTCTTTCAGCTGCTGATCTCCCTGGGTCATGTTTTTTTATTGCAAGTAGGTTTACATGAAAATGTGTCTTTGATATAGAGTGTTTGAGATGGTCACTTAGCACTCCTGCTCTACAGCAGTTGCTCTATTGTTGGATGGCAGCAGCTCTCCCTCCAGTGTTCAAAATGCTGGATTTATATACTCGCCATGAAATAATAATTCTCATAATTTGATTGCTGTCCAGGTGCCCAAACAATAATATTCAAATTCTGTTGATTTCTGGTATCCTGAGCGTTATTTAAACTCTTTGGTTGCATTTGGATGGCTGTCAAAACAGCAACCAAAACTCAGGTATCCATTTCTCAGCTAATGGTGACATGTGGAACAGTGTGACCTTTAGCTGGCATCTGTGGCTTTAATTTCTATTCAACAAAACCCGATCTGTCTTAAAGTGCCCATACATGCTTTTGGCTTCATAACATCTTCCTGCTTCAGAAAATAAAATGAACCAGCAGAATGAAAAGATGGCATCATTCGTTTTCCTCTAATTCTTAATCCCAATTATATGAAATACAAAAGTAGTAATCTCAGTTAAATCATTCATATTAATTCTGCACACCAATACAACACTGGAATAAGTCTAATCTTATCTACACTGCTTTCCTTTAAATCCGCGAAAACCCATCTGCTATCACATTGTAGGGGCCACAGCCTGTACAGTTTGTGAGTTTAAAGTCGGTAAGGTAAGACTCCAATTAAATAGTCTCATATTCTGGTCTTTAAATATTTCAAAAAATGTGAGAGATTTGTCGTTGTCCACAACCATCTCCGACAATTTGTTTGTCATATAAACATTAAAATATTGTCAGGCCAGTATGAAAATTAATCATTCTTTTTCAATAATGAAGATTTTGTATTTTTTTTTCTGGTGGATATTGAGTTTTTTCAACAAGTAGCCAATTAGCCATACAATTCCGTCATCCTCTTTCTGTATCAATACATCTCCGACCCCTATATCCCAAGCATCAAACACAATTTTCAAAGGGTTTCAGAATATTTGATGTAGCTAAAACTGATGTGGTGATTAATCCTGCTTTAAAATTCTCAAATGCCTCCTGGAATTGTTCTATCCACCACAATTCAATGTTCTTCTTTAATAAGTCCATTAGAGATGCCAATACGCTGCTGAAGTTTGGGACAAACTTCCGATAGAATCCATTCAGTTCCAAAAATCGAAGCACCTCTTTCTTCGAGGATGGTCATGGAATTTCCTCAAAGCCCTTCGTATTTGTGTTCCATGGGGTCAACCTTCCATGTCCAATGCAATATCCCAAGAATGTTACCACTGCTTTCGTGAATTCTGTTTTCTTTAAGTTTATTACTGAGTTTGCTTCTTGTAATCATTCAACATTATCGGTCAACTGTAACATGTGAGCTTTCAATCACTTGCTAAAGATCACTACATCATAAAGATAAGCTGCAAAATTTGTTCATATGGCCACAACTCTGTTTCTGAGTCTTAAATGTGGCTTGTGCATTATTCATCCATATGAAATATTCGATAAAGGTTATTTTGTCATCTCTGGTATCTTTACTGGGTAGTTAAACTGACTCCACATTTTTTTTTTATTTGAAAGGGGCCATGAAACCTGGCTTTGAAGAGATTTCTTACCACTGGTGGCAATACTAATACGTCATCCCCACGGGAAACCTTCAAAGTTTCAGAGTTTGTATCTGCCACCTCCTTCACTCTATGCTGTGCTCTTCAGATACTGTTTAGCAAACTCACCTACTCCATCTACTCTCTCCTTCACCTCACACACAGAATCCAGGTGTGAGATTTCCGACTTCAGTCCTGTCAATTTATATTTGATTAATTTCAGAGGAGCTCTCACTTCATGTACGAATATTAACTCAAAGGAAGTAAAGTGAGTAGATTTATTTGGGACATCACTAATGGCAAACACTTCAATGGGACACCTTTATCACAATCATTTGGCCAACCCTGACAGTAGCTGTTAACATAGTCTTCAGCATCTGATGCTAACTTTACAAGGCTCCCTGGGATTCAGGATGGGATGCACTTGATTTGAAGTGTTGTATGCCTAAGCCATCCATGACTTCCTTAAACAGCTGAGCGGTAAAATGAGACCCTTGGTCTGACTGAATCTCTCTGGGCAGCCCACAGCGAGTAAAGAAAGCTACCAACTCCGCCACCTCCCTTTTTGCCTTGGCACTCCAATAATGGAATTGCCTCTGGAAATCTGGTAGACACATCCAAGAAAGTAAGCAAATATTGGTTTCCACTTTTACTTTAGAAAGGGGAGCAACACAATTTATCATAACACACATGCAAGTTCTTCGAATGCAGGAATTGGCAAGAAAAGTGCTGGTTTTGTTACTGCCTGTTACTTACCTACCATTTGGGATGTATGTCACGTACAACAAAAATTAACAGCGTCCTTGTGCATTCCAGGACAGTGGAAATGCTTCTGTACCTTAGCCTGAGTCTTCTATACACCTAAGTGACCGCCTGCAGTTAGTTTATGAGCTACCCATAACACTGTACGTTAGTGCTAACACAATCTGGTGCACGTCGGACCATTTCCCTTCTGCAGTAACCTATCGGGGTCTCCATTTTAATTTTATGATTCTATCTTTAAGTTAATAACGTTCAACAATATATTCTGATTCCTTTTCTGTGTGTGTGCATGTGTATGTGTGTGTGAATGTGTGTGTATATATCTGTTGTAAGTCCATTAGCCTTTCTGGACTAAACCCCTCTGCCTGATCCTCTGCCTGTTCAGGTTTATCCTGCACCGTTACATCAAACAGGGGGTCAGTTCACTGAGCATCAACCCATTTGTCTTTTTCGTTCGGTTTTACTTCCTGCTGTAACTTATGACAGTGGGATCTTGTTACTACACAGTCTGGAAAAATTCCTGGGTAATTTTCTTTTAACTCACCAATTCCCTAGTCTTCCTTTGGCTTCTCCACCACAAGGAGTGCCTATCCCTCCTCACCTCCTGCTAAATCGTTCCCAAGAACAAACTGTATTCCTGGACCTGACACTCTGTTACTCACTGTCACTGTTACTTCCCTAATCTTGATTTGGCATTCCATCCTGATGTTACACAAGGGAATGCTTAATTTATGTCCCCATTCCACAAATTAACACACTCTTGATGAACATGCCAGAAAGAGTGAAAAAACCTTTCATCTCTTCCTATTAGAGGGTGAGAGAGTGAGGGCTGCAGATGCTGGAGATGAGAGTTGAAAAGTGTGGGGCTGGAAAAGCACAGCACGTCGGCAGCATCCGAGGGGCAGGGGCGTTGACGTTTCAGGCATAAATCCTTCATCAGGAAAATGGGAGGTAAGGGAGGGGGAAGGAGGTTGAGAAATAAATGGGAGGGTGGGCATGGAGCTGGGTGGAAGGGAGCTTGGAAGGCGATAGGTAGATGCAAGTGGGGTGTGATGGTGATAGGTCGGTGAGGAGGGTGATAGCACTCCTATCAGTGGTAGGACAGCTGGAACCCTCAAACTGTTCCGCATCAATGTTGACTTCACCAAATTTCAAATCTCCCCTCCACCAACCTCTCCCAGATCCAACCGTACAACCTAGCACTGCCCTCTTGGACTGCCCTAACTAGACCTCTTCCTTTCCACCTATCGACTTCACCCTATCCTCCGACATATCACTATCACTCCCACCTACATCATCTTATTGCCTTCCCAATGACCCTTCCACCAGCTCAGCTACTACCCTCGTATTTATCTTTCAGCCCCATTGTCGCCCCACCATGTTCCTGACGATGGGTTTCTGCCTGATATTCGATTGTCCTGCTGTTTGGACGCTGCCTGATCTGTTGTGCTTTTCTGGCGCCTCACTTCTCAACTATTACAGACTGAGCAGATCCCACGTCTCACATAATTATAACTTCTTGTCGTTCTCCCCCTGTTCTTTCTGAGTAAACTTTATCCACAGAGGTGAATTCTTTTGAGAGATCAGGCACTACCTCCATACCCAGCCCTTGCCTAGGCTGTGCAATTTCCTGCAGCTCCTCGGCTCCACTTGGGGTCTCCTTTACCAGTTTTACTACTGCCACTGGGCTGAGCCTCTTCTACCACATCTTTCCCCAAAGTGTCTTCCTTTAACGCCCAGCACGGTGTGTCCCAGTTTACTGCAGTGAAAACAACTTTTCCACTGTGCCCTTCCTAAACCAACAGCACTGTAATTTTATGTGTTCCACTCCCTTATAGTGAGAGCACCTGAGGCCTTTCACCACCTTTCAACCCCCTTGGGCTTCTTTCTTCACCTGTGGTAAAATATTGTGAACTACTGTTCGCTTTGTAATGTGTGATCGTCCCTTCTCCCAATTACTATCCCTCACGGGATGAAATTCCTGCCAGAAGCTAAATTTCATCACATTGCACAATGCATATTTACCTGCCATTTCTGCCGCGCTGCTCACTTCTTGAACTTTCTATTCATTCACATGAATTTTTACTATCTCTGGAAGTGAGTCTTTTAACTTCTCCATCAGATTAATCTCCCTTCAGGCCTCACAGGTCTTATCCATTTTTAAGGCCAGCACCCACTTGTCAAAATGACTGTTGTTAATTCTTTCAAACTCAATATAAGTCTGACCTGGTTCCGTCTCTATTTTTCTGAACTTCTGTCTATATGCTTCTAGTACCAATTCATAACCAATCAAAATAACCAATTTAACATCTTGATAATCTCTTGATCCCTCATCTGACAGCGCTGCACATACCTCACCAGCTGTGCCCACCAGCTTAGTCTGAACTAGCATTACCCACAAGTTCACTGGACACGTCATCTGCCTAGCCATTTTTTCAAATGAAATGAAAAAGGGTTTGACAATTTTCTCAACGAAATATGGCAAGTTACTAACCTAGTTGTATACATCCCTACGTTCTCCCTTCATCTCCATCCTGTTAATTTAAATTTCTTGTCTAATTCCCAACTTCTGAATTTCAAATCCCCTCTCTCTTTCTTTTTCCTCTCTTTCTCTTTCGTCTCTCTCTGTTTCCATCCCTTTATTTATCTTCTAACTCCAGTTGCCACAATTGCAATTTAAGTTTTTATAACTCTACTGCAGTTGCCTGTTTCTCTGATACATCAAAGTGCTTAACCAACTCCATTACAATTTCAGCTTCCCTTTTCTCCCTGGTTGAACCCAATTCCAACCTATTTGCTAATTCTAACAAATGTCCTCCTTCTGTCTTTCTAAACTTCCTTGGAAAATTTGGGAACCTCTTTAGTAATGTGAACAGCCATTTCCCTCACTTTTCATTTAACCAACCACAAGTAACAAAATTAAACGAATTTTCCCACTGGTTTTATTTGAAGATCAAAGTCACTAATTGCAATGAGTTGGAATTTGCTGCGACCTGTTGAATCTCAAATCTGTTCAGATCGGTCCAAGTGCCACACGGCAAGGCCCCAAACTGTTATGACATCAATGTCGAACCCCTCTGTTAATTAAAATCACACACCTAGAAAAGCTCACCTCACATCATAATCTGTCAAAACGTGAGCGATAGAGAACTCCTAAATTCCACTAATAAACAACAAACAACAATTTATATCTGTGCAAGTAAGCTCGCTGAGCTTGAAGGTATGTTTTCAGAAGTTTCGTCACCATGACGAGGTGACATCATCAGTGGGAGTATCTGCTGAAGTGCTGGTGGGATATCCCACCTCTCTATTTATAGGTCTTGGTTTCTTAAAGTGGGTGATGTCATTTCCGGTTATTTTAACAAGAGAATGTAGACAGGATCTAAATTGATGCGTTTATTGATGGACTTCTGGTTATAATACGATTCCTCTAAGAAGGTCCTTGCGTGTCTTAGTATGTGTGTGTGCTTTGTCCCAGTCAAAGTGGTGCCCTTCTTTGTCTGTATGTACGGAACGTAGTGATAGTGGATCATGTCTTTTGGTGGCTAGTTGGTGTTCTGTTGTTTATTTACAATGTGTTGTGCACATATGAAAAATGCGACTTATCTGCACACACACATTGATTAAACAGTGTATATAAAATCATTTTTCCACCATTGAAACTGTCCTGTTATTGTGTTACGAGGATAGATTAGATTAGATTAGATTACTTAGTGTGGAAACAGGCCCTTCGGCCCAACAAGTCCACACCGCCCCGCCGAAGCGCAACCCACCCATACCCCTAACATCTACCCCTTACCTACACTACGGGCAATTTAGGATGGTCAATTCACCTGACCTGCACATCTTTGGACTGTGGGAGGAAACCGGAGCACCCGGAGGAAACCCACGCAGACACGGGGAGAACGTGCAAACTCCACACATTCAGTTGCCTGAGGCGGGGCGGTGTGGACTTGTTGGGCCGAAGGGCCTGTTTCCACACTAAGTAATCTAATCTAATCTAATCTATCCTCGTAACACAACAACAGGACAGTTTCAATGGTGGAACAATGATTTTATATACACTGTTTAATCAATGTGTGTGTGCAGATAAGTCGCATTTTTCATATGTGCGCAACACATTGTAAATAAACAACAGAGAAACAGTTAACGAAAAATGATGCATATGATGTATAAAATTGATAAAACATTAAAACATGATTTGATCCTCTCAACGAACCCTCCTTTTCTGGGATTCCCAACTCTAATCTCTCATTCTTACCAGGATGTGTGCTCCAAATTCTTGATTCTGGTGTCCCAATTTATTTCAGTTAATCTCCTTTCTACCGGGACTTCAATATGTTGGCCTGGTGGGTTCTTTCCAAAGCTAGTGTCTGTCATATTATTGGAGATAAATATTCTGGCATCAGACTCAGCATTTGAACATATTACTCTGTTGTACATGCACTGTACCAAGGACCACAGCACACAGTCATTGCCAAAACATTGGGGGATGTTCATCTACTTCTTTCGATAATGTAGCTTTCTCATTTTCCAGATCTCCAGATCTCTATCCACTCTCTCCTTCTCCCTTTGTAACTAGTTAAGAAATCCACCAATTATTCTTCGTGTCCCGTCTCCCAAAACTCCTCCTTTCGCTTTATATGTAATGCTCTTTCAAGATGTAATGTGGTTATAATTGAGCAATGTAACTACAAAGACATGCGGGCGTAGCTGGCCAGAGTTAATTGGAAGGGGAGCTGAGCAGGAAACACCATGGAGCAGCAATGGGAGGAGGTTCTGGGGAGAAATTCGGAAGATAATACCAGAAATGCAACCCAAAGAACTTGAAACATACTCAAGGGAGAACAAGGCAGCCATGAGTGATAAGGCATCAAACCAAAAGAGAAAATATACAATGTGCTGAAGATGATTGGGACTCCAGAGAATTCATTGGCTCTGAAACTACATAAGGCTGGCATTACTGACACTACAGAGCTCTTAATCATGGTCAGGTAAAGAAACAGGGGAAACACATTCACTTTAAACACAGCAGATTGGTATTTCTCAATGAAAAATATTTAGGTGAATTAAATATTTGAATTAAGATCAGTTAAATGCTTTTGCGGAATGTGTCAGATTGGAAGCAAGACCCGGGGAGAGAGACCCTCAGCAGGATGAGAGTTTGAAAATGGAAGTATTTCCACATCAGAAACCAGGTTCGGTCACTGAGTGCAGGGCTGATGGGTGAATGGGTCTTAGTGAGAATTGGGGAACAGACAGCAAAATTGCATTGCAGATATTGCAGCTCGAAACTGTGTATTCACGTAGTGCTGTAGATCACAGAAGCAGGAGAAGCAGATCTGCATTCAAACACAACCTGTAACTTTTTGCCAGGGTAAGACCTCAGTCTGTCATTGGCATCAACACCATCTATGGCTCAGTGACGAGTGTGGGTGAAGATGTCAGGGTCAGAATCACATGAACTTTACCTGATGCTAACTCATTAAAGCTACCAGACTTGACCAACAGATCTGTTCGAAGCAAATTACTCCGAGGTCTGAAAGTATGAAACCGGACAGAAAACCCAGCCTCAGCATCAATGTCGGAAAAGGGAATGGGAACACAGTCCTGTCGACCCTGCAGAAACATCCTTCCTAACATCTGAGAGCTTGTGACAGCATTTACAGAGCTTTCCCACAGACTGCACAGAAACATTGGGAATGGAAAACACATTGAGCCTCCCCATTCTAGTTCATGGAAAAACTCTCCTCAATGCACTTACCCCACATGATTTACATATCCGTTAATGTGAATAACCTTGGGAAGCTATAAAATAGGCGGTGCAGTAGTACCTTTGGTCCATCGAGTTTGCTAACCAATTCAATATAATGATGGTTGGCCCTTCATTTCCACACCGTACTCCTGCTCTCCCACTATCCCTTTACTGTCTCTAAATCCTTATTTATAATCAGTGTCTCGGTTTCCAGGTGCGAGAGAATTCCCCAGGTTCCCGAGTCATTGAGAGCAGACATTTATTATCATCTCAATGCAGAGTGACTGCCTGTATCTAATACTGTGGCCCCTTGTTTTACAAGTCCCAGCCAGGGGAATTATCATCCCTGCTTCCAATCTGTCTCACCCTGTCAGAGTTTTATATATCTCACTGAGATCTCCACTCATTTTCCTAAACCCCATGGAATACTTGCCCAGTCTCCCATACTCTGCTCCCATAACAAGCCCGTCATCCCAGAGACCAGTCTGGTCATCCTTCACTGCTCTCCCTCAATGTCAGGTTTGTCCTTTATTAGGTAAGGAGACCAAAACTCCCCACAATAGTGCACAATGTTCAAGATGATATCTCACCAAGGCCTTGTACAGCTGCAGTAAGACACCTTTTCTCCTGGACTTACATCCCCCTGAAATGAAGATCCACACACCATTTATCTCCTCACTGCTTTCTGTTTCGGCAATATTACTTTCAGCGACTGATGTACAAGAAGATGCAGATCCTTTTCAGTGTTGCAGCTCCCCACTTGGTGGGTCTGTGTACACTGGGCAGCGTGCCAATGCCATGCCCAGTATTGACTTCTGGTTACAGAACTCACTGCACTGCAGGGACCTCAGAGGTTTATGCAGAAGGAAACAACAAACAGGAGCATACGTCCCTTTGTAGATCAACATGTTTCAACCAATGCCTTTCAAATGGTAGGCTGCCAATTTATCGTTTCCACCAAAGAGCACACCGTCATCTCTATCCACATTGTTCTCCATCTGTCACGTATTTACCCATCACTCCACTTGTCTTCTCGGTGCTTTTTTATAACCTCCTCACCCATTCACAATCCCACATCCGTTAGTGCTGTCAGCAGGCTGGGATATATTGTATCTGATTCCAGTAACCAAATGTTTAAAGGGCATTGTGAACAGCTGGGCCCCAAGCACCGATCCCTGCGACACCTCAGCAACCGTCCTCTGTTAAATTCTATTTATTTATTTCGTGAATCTGGGTGTCATTGGCTGGGCCAGCATTTATTGCCCGTCCCTAGTTGCCCTCGAGAAGGTGGTGGTGAGCTGCCTTGTTGAACGCTGCAGTCCACCTGCTTGGTTGACCTCAAATGCCATTAGGGAGGGAATCCCAGGATTCTGACCCAGTGACTGTGAAGGAGCGGTGATAAAATTCCAAGTCAGGATGGTGACTGGCTTGGAGGGAACCTGAAGATGATGGTATTCCCATACATCTGTAGCCCTTGTCCTTCTAGATAGACATGGGAGTTGTGAAGATGGTCTCTGAGGATCTTTGGTGGATCATTTTATTGCAGCATGTAGATAGTAAAACACTGCTGCTGCTGCTGAGCGTTGATGGTGGAGCATTGTGGATGAAGGGACAGTCAAACTGGCTGCTTTGTCCTGGATGGTATAAAGCTTCTCGAGTGTTGTTGGAACTCCACTCATCCAGGCAAATTGGGAGTCTTCTATCACACCTCTGACTTATGCATTGTAGATGATGGACAGACTTTTGGAAGTCAGGATGTGAGTTACTCGCCGCAGTATTCCTAGCTTCGGACCTGCCCTTCTAGTTACTGTGTTCATGTGGCGAGACCAGTGAGTTTCTGAGCAATGATTACCCACCAGGAATTTGACACTGGGGGATTCAGTGATACTAACACCATTGAATGCCAAGGTGCAGGTTAGATTGTACTTTACTGGTGATGGTCATGGCCTGGCATTCGTGTGGCCTGAATATTACTTGCCACTTGTCAACCTGGATACTCTCCAGATCTTGTCGTGTTTGAACATAGACTGCTTCAGTATCTGAGGAGCCACAAATGTTGCAGAACATTGTACAATCATTGGCGAACATCCCCACTGCTGACCTTAAAATGGAGGGAAGGTCATTGATGAAGTAGCCCTGAAGAAGTATTTGGTCACTGCTCGAGGGACTCCTACAGACTTGGAGCTGACTTGACTGACCTTTATCAACCATGACCACCTTCCTACGTGTCAGGTATGATTCTAACCAGCGGGGAGTTTGCCCCTGATGCCCATTGATTCCTGTGTTGCTAAGGCCCCTTGATACCACACATAGTCGAATGCAGCCTTGATTTAAAGGGCTATCGCTCTCACCCCACCTCTGGAATTCAGCTCTTTTGTCCATGTTTGAATCACGGTAATGAGATCAGGAGCTGAGTGGCCCTGGTGGAGCCCAAACTGGGCGTCATTGACCAGGGCATTGCTGAGCAAGTGCTACTTAAAAACACTGAGACCTTCCACCACTTTACTGATGATCGAGAGGAGACTGATGGGGTGGCAATTGGCCGGATTGGATTTGTTCTGCGTTTTACATACAGGAGCAATGATTACTTGGGGAAATTTTCCACGTAAACAGGAAAAGCCATTGTTGTAACAGTATTGAAATAGTTTGGCTAGGGGAGTGGCAAGTTATGAGCACAAGTTGTCAGTACTATTGCCAGAATGTTGTCGGATTATGGACCCTATGGAGTATCCAGTATCTCCAATCGTTTCTGGATATCGTGTGGACTGAACCAAATTGGTTGATGACTGGTAACTGAATTGCTGAGGACCACTGGAGGGGGCTGAGATGGATCATCCACTCAGCACTTCTGACTGAAGATTGTTGCGAATGAATCAGCCTTATCTTATAAACTGAAGGGCTGGGCTCTTCCATCATGGAGGAAAGGGTTATTTGTGGAATCTCTTCCTCCAGTGAATTGTTTCATTGTCCCCAACGTTTCTCGGCTAGATGTGGAACAACTGCAGAGCTTAGATCTGTTCCTTTGCTTGTGGGATCACTTAGCTGTGTCTATTACTTACTGCTTATGCTGTTTGGCGCATAAGTAGTCCTGATTGGTGGCTTCACCAGGCTGACACCCCATTATCAGGTATGCCTGGTGCAGTTCCTGCCATCCTGCACACTCCACTGAACCAATATTGATTCTCTAGATTGATGGCAATTGTGAGGGGGATATGCGGGAGGCCATGAGGTTATGCAGGACTACAACTTGGCTGCTATTGATGACTCACGACACCTTATGGACATCCAGATTTGAGCTGCTAGATCTGTTCGAAGTCTGCCCTGTTTAGCAACGTGATAGTACCACCCAAAATAGTGGAGGTTATTCTCAATGTGAAGGTGTGATTTTGTCTCCACAATGACTATGTGGTGGTCTCTCTTACCGATAATATCATGGACAGATACTTCTGTAACTGGCAGATTAGTAAGGCTGTGTTCAAGTTTGTATTTTCCTCATGTTGGTTCTTTCCCCACCTGCTGCAGAACCAGTCGAGCAGTTATATTCTTTGGGGCCTGGCCAGCTCGCTGTAATGCTGTCGCTGAGATACTCTTGTTGGTGAACATTGAAATCCCCCACCCAGAGTAGATCTTGCGTCCGTGCTACCCTCAGTGCTTCCTCCAAGTGTTGGTCAGCATGGAGGAGTACTGATTCATCAGTTCAGAGAGGCTGGTACATGGTAATCAGCAGGAGGTTTCCTTTCCCATGTGCAAAGTAATGCCATGAGACTTCATGGGATACAGAGTCACTGTTGAGGACTCCAAGAGCAATTCCCTTCTAACTGTATCCCACTGTGCCGCCACTTCTGCTGTGTCCGTCCTGTTGATAAGACAGGAGATATTCCGGGTAGGTAATGGGGTGTCTGCGATATGGTCATACTCACAGAATCATACCTTACAGACAATGTCAGGCTGTTGCTTGCCGAGTCTGTTTATTTCTATTCACCGTTTCCTGCCAGCTGTCCCATTCTGGAAACATAGCCATATATTAGCCCCCAATCCACTCAGATTTGATTTTGCAAATTGGGCTTGGAGCTTTACCAAAATCTTTCTAAAAGTCCACATGTTTTACATCCATTGTTTCTCTTTCATTCGTCTCCCATTCTGTTTCTCAAACATAATTCCCATTTCATAAATCTCCGTCAGTGTTGCCTATGACCATCACTTTCAGCCACAATAATTTCTCCTCAACCATTTACTTACTATGTTCTATGTTCAATGTACTCTATCATTTTCCCACACCAGACTTGGTTTTCCTTGTATTGTTTGAAAGTTCTGTGAAGACAGAACTGAAGTAGTGGCTTCATAGTTCTGCCATTTCCCTGTTTCCCATTCTCTATTCTCTGGTTTCAAACTGTAAGGAAACTGCACTTGTTTTCTCATATTTCTCACATTGACATAATTTAACCAGCTATTACAGTTCACTCTTTTAACCCTTGTGAAAAACTCTTCAGAAAGCCATCAATTCCTGCCTTAGACTGCTCAATAATTGACCTTACACACCATACACTCACAGGAGCACAGACTCTGTGCCAACAGAAATACAGCACAATCTATATTAGTCCCACTTTCCTACACCAGGCCCATAGCCTGGAATGTTATGACACTTCCACGTGATCGTCCAAATACTTTTTAATGATTGTGAGGTTACCCGTGATAATCCCCCTTCTCAGGAAGTAATCCCAGCACCCCACATCCTCAAGGTGAAAAAAATATTTAAATCCTCTCTGAACCTCAAACTTTTCACTTTAAAAGTGTGCTCATTTGTTCTTGACCCTCTGACTAAAAGGAACAGCTGCTGTCTTTCCACCCTGTCCATGTCCCTCATAATCTTATCCTTCTGAATCCCTGACCCCTCAGCTTTCTCTGCTCCAAAGAAAACAACCCGAGCTTATCCAGCCTATCTCCATAGCTGATATGCTCCATCCCAGGGAACATCCTGGTGAATCACCTCTGCACCCTCTCCAGTACAATCACATCTTTCCTGGAATGTGGCTCCCAGAGCTACATACAGTACTCCAAAGCCCTGTATTGCTCTTATAATCTACTCCTGATTAGGAAATGCTACACCCAAGGTCCAATTCTTAACTAGTCCATTAACCTGTCCAGTCACATTCAGGGATGTGTGGAGAAGCACACCCTGAGGTTCCCAGTGTGCTGCCATTCATTGAGTCCTCCCCTGTCTGGTTCCTTCTCCCAAAGTGCATCAGCTCATATTTATCAGGGTTACATTCCATCTGCCATTCATTTGCCCATCTGACCAATCATCTGCATCTTCCTGTAACTTAAGGCCTTCCTCCTCACTGCGAACCATCCCGTCAATCTTAATGTCAAACATACAGTTACTTATCACACCTCCCCCACTCTCCACCTAGCCCTCTCCACATTCACATCTTTTTTTTTGAATAACACAAACAATAAGGGACATAGCACTGATCCCTGTGGTACACCAGGGGACACTGGTCTCCAGTCACACAAACAGCCTTCTCCCACCACCCTCTGCCTGCTGCCATTAAGACATTTCTCCTTGTAACCTGTCAAGGTATCCTTCATATTGTGAGATTTTACATTATTTCTCAGTATCCCGGCTGGAAATTTGTCAGAGACCTTCTTACAAAACTAAACAATCGACCTCCTCAAACTAATTCAATCAAATCCATTGGATGCGACTTCCTTCTGATAAAGTCACGATGATTATCTCTGATCAAACCTTGTGACTCTGATTGGAATTCGATTTTCTCCTTCCCTATTTTATCCTGTAGTTTCCTTAACAGTGATCTAATACTCACTCGTCTATAGTTCCCTTGTCTATCTCTCCCACCCTTACTGTGAAGTGGAATCGTATTCGCAGTCCTCCAGTTCTCTGGCACCTCCCCTATGATCAGATTCTAATTAAAATATTCAATCAGGGTCATTCCTCCCTTGACCCCAACAGCCGCCTGTGATACAACTCTTTCAGACATGGAGATTGGTCCTAATTTGTACAGAACAAAGCCTCAAATCCCTACCCGTATTTTACATCAATCTGTTCAAGAGTTGTCCAGTCCATCTTCTTGAATTCTGTACCTGCATCCTCCTTCTCCCAAGTAAAATAGATGTGAAGGTCTCATGTTACAATCCATCAATATTCTCCCGCTTGACACACAGATTGCCCCTTTGGTTTCTAATGAACACTGACTCTTTGCTGATTATTCTGTTTGACTTGTCCGTGTAGAATATCGTGGGATTCTCCCAGATCTCGCCTACTTGTACTTCCTCATGTCCCTCTGTTATTCAGTCCTTTCGATGTTTCTAAGATTCACTACGATCACCTCTCATGTTTCGAAACTTCAGATTACAGGCTGAGTTACCCCGTCAGACAACCTTGCCAACTTAGGGGTTAATGTGGAGAATAGCTTTTGCAGTTCCTCTGTAGTCAGTATATTCTTTCTTAGATTGGGAATCCGAGCGATACACAATATTCGAAGTGTAGTCTCATTAACACTCGATGCAACTGGTGTACGACATCCTCTATCTTCCAATTACATTCACATGAATGTAAACCTAATTTTTCTTTCCCATTTGCATATGTTCTTCCTAATACCTCTCAGTTTAACTTTTCTTATGAGCTCAGTGTGTGAGTTCTTTTAAAAAGCTCATGAATATCCAACTATACATTATCCATTTGTTGTTCATTGCCTATGTCCACAAGAATCATCTTCAAACCATTCCAAAAAAATGTTTGCCACTGCTGGTTTTCCATTCATCGGTGCATTCTCACACTCCCCAGTTATGTTTTTACCTTCTAAATATCTAGTAGCATGTGCTTTGTAATCGAGTCCAAGAGATACCTGACTGCGGATGACAGGTGAACTGGTCTGTAGTTTACCATTCTCCAAATTCATCTCTCCTTAAACTGTTGGATAATATTTATAACCTTTGCCTTATCCAGATTGGATAAATGCATTTCGGGAATGTGTCGGAAAATAAAGTGAAAATCCGCGATGCAATCAACATGTCTGTTGCTGCTTCCTCTGAAAATCTTGTTTGAAGTAATTCTAGTCTGTCAGATTGAAAAATACTCAATTCAGCTTTCTTTTCAAAGATGACCTCATCACTGATAAGAATGATCTTAGACTTTACTTACACAAGTCCCATGGTCACTTGGTATTTCTGGGAGAATTTCTGGACATTCTTCCATGGAGATAGACACAAAGGAACTGTTTCTTTTCCCTGCGATTTCTCTGTAATCTGCAATAAATTATCCTGTCTGCACACCAACTGTTCCACATTTGACCTTGTTTTTATTTTTTTCATACATTGATAGATGCTTTTTAGCAGTCTTTATGTTTTTCTTCCGTTTGCATGCTTTTTCTCTTTCTGATTTTGGTCATCCTTTGCTGGGTCCTACATTTCTCTGAATCCACTGGCTTACTGCAACACTTGGCATTTTTCTAAGCTGCTTCCTTTCATCGAATAGGTCGATGAAGGTGGGGTTGAAAGTGATAGTCCGAGAGGAGGGTGCACCAGATTGATAGGAAGGAAGGTGGACACATAGGAACATTCAAAAGGGCGGTGCTGACTTGGAAGGTTGGAGTAGGATAAAGTGGGATTAGGGGAAATGGGGAAATCAACTATGATCCCCTGTGGTTGGAGGGTCCCAAGGCAGAAGAGGAGGCTTTCTTACTCCAGGCTTCTGGTGGCTCCGGTTAGGCGATGGAGCAGGCCCAGGACTCTCATGTCCTTGGCAGAGTGGGAAGGGGAGTTAAAGTGCTCAGCCACTAGGCGATGGAGTTGTTCACTGTAGTTGTCCTAGAGATGTTCCCTGAAATGATCTACAAGTTGACCTCCTGCCTCGCCAATGAAGAGAAGACCACATTGTCTTTAATGGATGCAGTAGATGAGGCGTTCTGTCTCCCTTCATCACCTTTCACTTTCAACCCCACCTTCATCTACCTATCGTAATCCCAGCTACCTCCCTCCTGCCGCACCCTCTTGTCATTTATCTCTCAGCCCCCTCGGCCCATAAGCTTCATTCCTGATGAAAGGCTTATGCCTGAAACATCGATTTATCTGCTCTTAGTATGCTGCCTGACTGTGCTTTTCCAGCACCACACTTTTCGACTCTGATCTTCAGCATCTGTCATCCCCACTTTCTCCTCACACCTTCATGGTCTGCATGACTCAGATTTCAAATGGTTACTTCAAATACAACAAAAATTGTCGTGTACTCAAACAGCATAAAAGAAAACCAATGCATTGTGGTCACTGTTCCCAAAATGTCCTTGCCAGCAAAATTTTCAATTAGCTCTTCTGATCACTCAACACCAATTCCTAAATAACCTGATCTCGAGCTCAGTGCTCAACATAATGTTCATGTAAACCATCTCACACGCGGTCATGAAATCCATTTTCCCAGCATTAGCATTCAGTTGGGTTAACACAGTTTAGATATAATGTAAGCAGTATATTATTACTACAGTACCCACAGATGTGTATATCTCATTTCCTGTTTTATCATATGTCCAGCATTTGTATTGCAGCTTTCACTTTGAGATATAACTCCCATCAATGTTTGCTCCATCTTACTAGATTCTGTGGAATCTGAGCGATGTGGGCTCTGGAGAGATTAATAGTAGAGATCATCTCGCCACATCATTTATGATCTTCTCTAACTTTAATTTCTCCAGATCTCCCGTTATGCTGATGGAGTAGAGAAGGACAATGATTTTCCAACAATGCACTATATTCCCCCAGAGAGCTGGGACTGCTCTAACCTGGGTGGGAACTTTACAACAGGCTGGTAAAATGTTGCTGCTGCTGTACAGGGTCTTAGTGAGATCACATCTGGAGTAGTGTGTACAGATTTAATCTCTTCAGTGAAGAAATGATGTTGTTACATTGGAAGCAGCTCAGAGATGGTTCCCTCAACTGATTCCTGCAATGAAGGTGCTAGCTTATAACGAAAGGATGATCAGGTTGATCCAGTAGCTATTGGAGTTTGCAAAAAATAAGGATGACCTTATTTCAACATAGATGACAGATGTAGTCAACAAGTGAAGCGAATTACACAGATAGTGGAGGAACCATTCCGTTCTCCAGTGTGTTATGCAGGAACAACAGAAGGATAATCAAGCCTTCGACCCTGTTACACCAAAACAGGATGAGGCTATTCAGCCCCTGGAGCCTGATATACATTTACAGAAGGAGGCCAATCAGCCATTCAACCCTGTAGCAGTAGGCCATGCTGCACCAGTATCCTGTTAAACAGCAACAGGATCAGTCCATTCAGCCTCCTCAAGTCTGTAACATAGGAACTGGAAGAGGTCACACAATGACTGGAGATTCTTACACTGGGATAACAGGAGGCCATTCAGACCCACCGAGCCTATTGCAAGGGAATTGGATAAGGATAAAAACTATCTGAGACTTCTTTAATGAGAAAGGAAGAAGTAATTTCGACACGTGTCTGTTGTATGGGAACAAGAGAAGACCAATCAATCCCTGGGAACCATCTCCCGGATACATGAGGAGACCGTTCAATATTTCGATGGAGAAGTATGAGAAGACCCATCAGCCCATCAAAATGTTAGAGAGCAACAGTAAGATTCCAGAATCTCCCAATCCTCTAAAGGATCAACAGGAGGAGGTCATTCTCGCCTTGGAGACGACAACATGGGAACACCAGAAAGACGTCAGCCCATCGAGTTTGTACACCAGCAGGATGGTGAGTCCATTCAGCCACACATGGCCCTTACACAGCAACTGGAGCAGATCTCTTAAAGCCTTGTGCCCATTAAATAGGAATTCAAAGAAAACGTGCAGGTTTTTGAAAGGGATGAACTTATAATAATGGTATACATTAGGGACTAAAGTGTAACAATAAACCATTGTAATTTAAGGCTAATTGTTAGAGTCCATTGTTCAGGACATTTGCAAAATTAAACCACAATCCGTCAGAGTCAACATGGTTTTACAAAGGACAATCAAGTTTGAATTGTTTGCTTGAGTTATTTGAAGATGTCACAAAAAAGGTGGATCGTGGGAGATGGAACATCTCTGGTCTTCCTGAAGGCATTGGATGTGTCGCTTCTCCAAAGACTAAGTGGTAAGATCAGACAACATGGGTTTAGGAGTAATTTATTCGCTTGGATGGAGGATTGGTTAACCAACAAAATGCCGTCAGATGGAATAAATGTGTCATTTTATTTTGGCAAATGCAATTTGTGGGGTGCCATTGATTTCAGTACTCATGCCTCAAACATTTGCGATCGATGGTATTACTGTACTCGGTTGATGGGATAGAAAATACAATGCCACATTTTCAGATGACTGTCACATCGGTGGGAAATTACTTTGGAATGACGATGCAAGAGATTTTAAAACGATATGGATAGGTTGCGTGAATGGGCCAAAAGTTAGCAAGGAAAATTAATGGGAATAAATATGGGGCTATTCATGTTTGCCAGGATAATAGAAAGACAAATTATTATCGAAATGGAGAGAAAGTTCAAAGTGCTTAAGTGCAGAGGGATCTGGGTGTCTGCTTACATATCACAGAAAACCTGCCTGCAGTTACTGCAAGTAATGAGAAATGCAAGCATAATTTCAGTGTTTATTTATAAAAGGATAGAGTAGAAAGGTAGGGAGTGTTGGTGTAGCTACGCAAGGCATTAGTGAGGCTGCAACTGAAGTATAGTTTGGGGGTCCGGCAGAATGAGGTGTTTCCATTGGAGGCAATTCAGAAGAGCTTCATTAGATTGATTCCATATTCGAAGTGTTTGTCTTATGAAGAGTAATTGAGCAGTTTAAGCATATACTCTCGAGTTTATAAGAATGAAAGGAGATCTCATTGAGGTGTGTAACATTCTATAAGTAATTGAATGTGTAGATATGGAGTGGATTTTTTTTTTCATGTGGCGCAATCTACAATAAGAGACTAGAGTTTTAGGATGGAGAGATGGCAGGAAAGTAGAACAGAGGCCGTGTTGACATCAGTGTCATTGAGGGGTTGGATTCCTCACAGATGCTCCTTGTTCTTTTTCAACCCTTCGACAGTGTTTCACTGGAATGGGGGAGGACTGGGTATCATACAGGAGCAGGCACTCAGGATAAATCCGTCTCAATCAGTTAGACAGAACGTAACCAGTAGGGTCACTATTTACAATCGATATCAATGATCAGGAGGATGGAACAGATATACAGATGCTGAGTTTGGTGATGTCGCTGTGGTAAGCAAGAGAATAAATTATCAAGAGAGGGTGGAGAGTCTGCAAATAGATTCAGAGAGATAAAGGCAATAGATAATAGTTTGGCAGGTGGAATTTAACATGATATAACCTGTCATTTCATTTACAGGAATAATGGAAGGCAGTATGTTACTGAAATGGAGAGGGATTACAGGGATTAATGATACTGTGTACTGGGGGGGGTCACTCAGACCCGTTCAGACATGGGAGGGTTTGCTCCATCCCTGATCGTCTATTCCCAGACACCCCAAGTGACCCCATTGCTCTCCGTACACATGGAATACTTTGATGTGGTTGATTGGTGGTGGGGATGGTGTTTTGAAACGTGCATCGAGGGGACGGCCTTTATCCAAAATATATTCATTCCTTTCTACGTGGAGACCCGATGACGATGGGACTGGCTGACTGCTTCTGAATGAAGAGGCCGTGACTGCTGCCAGGACAGTGGGTATTCACCGACATGATGTACTGTGATGGGCATGCTGTGACATTAATGGAGTGAGAGAGAGCTCCTTCAGTTCCTCTACATCTCCGCATTGACATGGATACTTTGCAGATGCCATAGACACCATCGGGAATCCCACTATCCAGTATAGATACAACCGGCAGCTCCCTGCTGAGGGAGAAACAATCTATTTACCTCATACACCATATATATCCTCCATCACCGAATGGTAACATTAATGTTGAGATACTGGGAGATGATGGATATGTCACCTAGTCCTGCCTGGAAAGTTCTGGATCATTGAAGCTGAATGAAACAGTGACCCTCACAGCCCCTGGCAGCACCATCCTCCCCCTGGTGTGAGGCTGCAGGGCGTGTTGAAGGAGGTGACACCGCTCTGTGACCAGCTCCTTGTTCAGTCAGGGTCCCCTCATACTTTGATCCTGGGTTAAGTGGAGTTTGGGAAATTGTTCCTGGAAAACCCGGGGTGGATACAGCAGATCCCTTTCCCCACACACACTCACTGTGTGATTTCAGAGCTTCCCCTCTCTGCAGCCTCTGCTCCATTTGTTGTTCATGTTACAGACCCAGATGCTGTAGCTGCAGTCCCCGTGCTCCATCCAGAGTTGGGTCACCAAATCCTCAGATCTCCCTGAATGTCTGAGGCAACTGACAGCACAACCTCCAGCAAAACATCCCCTGCCCCTCCACTAAATTTTCAATTGCAGAAGCCAGTCAGAAGCCACTCGCTACAAGTGTTTTCGACCAGACCAGATTCCCTCAAAATATTTCCAGAAGGCCGTTTAGACCCAAACCTTTACTTATTTTAAATATAGATGTGAAGTGTGTGTTCCAGTTATGTTGTGACTAGTCAAACCACTCAACTTTGAGCAAAATATAATCTATTCAAATGCTTTAGTTAAAATACAATCAAAGAAAAGAACGTTTTGGGATAGCTTATATGTTGGAACACTTACACAAACAATAGATACCGTACCTGTTTGGTTTACACCGCTTGGCACAAAGATATATTCAAATTCAGATCCTTACAGCAGTTTTCCAATCCAGAGGGAAACAAGATGAACAGAGATCTCAGAGAGAAAGGCAGCTGGGGATCACCTATTGAAACATCCAACACTTCTGGGATCCCCAGCAGCTTCTGAATGCTGCAGCTAAAAGTAAAATGAGGAAATCTGGTCTGGGAGAGCTGGCCACTGCCCTTCCATTGTTACCACCGTTTTAATGAAAGCTAAAATCTCAGTTATTTATTTAAACTGTTTTCAGACAGCAGTTCTGCACCTCTGCCTTTAACACCTCTCTTCAAAAGAAAACCCCAAGAGAAAATAACCTTTTTAACAGTGATAGTGTCCTCACAACTCCATCTTTAATAAAATAATCCATCAATACACAATGGTGGATTCATTTTAGACATCCTACTCTTCCTCTATTAGTAGACTGAAATGCATTTATATTACATTGACTCTGAGCATACAAATATTCACATCTATTTCGATTTCAGTCATTTTACTCCTGCCACAGAATGCCTTTGTCTTTCTTCATCCAAGTCTCCACACTTAGGTTTTATCACCCTGTCGCCTGTATAGTTTCGAACTGAATGGTAGCAATAATAAGCTCAATCGAAACAGACTGGTATTTTTCTCCCTAAACTTAACCAAAAACTTTAAGGGGTTATGATCAGTGATAAAGATTTGTCTCAGGTATGTTATTGGCAATGTAAATCTGAAATGTTGCAACGCCAACACCAAGGCCTCCTTCCCCATTGTGGAATAAATCTGTTGATGTTTCCACTGGACACTCCAATCACACGTTACATAATGTAGCGCTTCTAATCTCTCCACTACTCCCTCTGAATGACATAGCTCCTCATGTCTCAGCATAAAAGAATTACATGCTTCTGTACCTCTTAATGCTCTAACCTCTTTACCTGCTACTCCTGGCCTATGCCTGTAAACCTTAACAAGACCTCGCACATTCTTCTCCATCTCTCACAGAAACCAAACTTTGATTTCTGAACTCAATCATCATCATCAGCCATTTCAGCTTCTAATCTTGCCGTTTTAACTCTGCTCTTCCACACGAGTTTTCACGGCTGCAGGAAGTGAATTGTTGAACTTCTCCAAAATAAGAATCTTTCTAAGAGTGTCATAGGTTTGCTCTGTTTTTAATACCCTTACCACCTTTCAAAATTACTTTGTTTGATCCTTTCAAACTCAATGTGCGTTTAACCAGGGACCCTCTTTTAGATTCCTGTAACGCTGTCTGTCAGTGTCTGGCCCAAGCTCATATACACTTCAGATGGCTTTCTACACACGTCATACTCCCCAGATACCTCCTCCGATAGGGATGCAAATACCTATCAGCTTTGGATCAAATAAACTCACATGGTCACTGGTGTCTGCATTTGTTTAGCCACTTTCTCAAATGAAATTCAAAAGGCTTCCCCATCCTTCTCATCAAATTTAGAGAATGCCTGGATGCATTTAAACGGAACCTCGTTAGGCCATTGGTTACAATAGGGTTGCTCAACCGCACTATCCTCCTCATCCCACCGACATTCTACCTTCATCTCCGCCTTCTATATCAACTTTCGTCTCTAATTGCTAACTTTTTAAGTTGAAACTCTCTGCTTTTCTTCTACCTTTTTCTCTCTTTCTTCTTCGTTTCCCTTTCTTTTATTTCTACTTTTCATCATAATTCAAACTCTTTCAATTCCTTCTCAGGTTCAAAGACCATCATTTGAAATTGAATTCCAGCCATTTCCAAAGAGTCTGATGGCGGTTCTACTAAACGTAATTGCCGATCTATAGCTGTAATTATCTCTCATTTTCTCACAGACAATCGCAACCCTAACTCTAGGTTGTTTGTCAATTCCGAAAACTTTACCATCATTACCTTTTGTAAAACCGCCAACTTCACTTTTCCACACCCAGAGAACTCTTAAGGACTGAATCTTTTTACACAAAATACTGTTTAAACCAACCAAATTCAACATCCAGAAAAAAGACACTATCAACTACCATACACGACCTTTGAACCCAATAGCCTCCTGGTGCATACTCTCCAGTGTCTGCTTGAGCTTATTCTGGATGATTTGGTTTCCTCCCACATCCAAAGATGTGCATATCAGGTGTATTGGCCATGATAAATTGTTCATAGTTTTCAGGGATGTGTAGGTTAGTTGCCTTGGTCGGGGTAAATGTGTAATAATAGGGGAGAGGAATGGGTCTGGGTAGGTTACTCCTCGGAGGGTCGGTGTGGACTTGTTGGGTCGAATGGCCTGCTTGCACACAGTAGGGATTGTAATTCTAAACCCAATTTGGTATTATCGATTTAGAACCGGACAAGAGTCCCCAGTTTGCTATAGACCAACCAGACTGCCTCAAACTACTTTAAGAAGGTAGGTTGGATGCCAACCTTTCCTTATTTTAAAGGTAGATGTGAGTTGGATGTTCCAGATGTCAAACTATTCAAACCACTCACCATTAAGCAAAACACAATTTATTTAAACACTCTAATGAAAATCCAATTAGAAATGAAGATGAATTTAGAATAATTTTTCTATTGGCAATCTTAACCGAATAATGGATACAGTACCTTCTACTAATGAACTGTTCCAATATATCAATATCCCATAAACACACCCCTTGGCAAAAAGGAACTTTCAGACATGCATTCTTGCATACAGTTCTCCAATCCAGGAGGAAACACCATCAAGTGAGGTTCCAGAGAGAATAGCAGCTGTGGATAATTTACTGAAACTTACAACCCTTCTGGCACCCCAAGCACTTGGTGATTGTTGTAGCTACAATATAAAAAAACCTAGAAATCCTGGTCTGTGTCAGCTGGCCATTCTATCTGCTATTTATTTAAAAAACCCTAAAAGCCCCATAAGTTATTTACTTGAGCCGTTTTCAGTAGGCAGTTTTGCCTTTAAGGTCTCTTACTAAAAAAAGGGAGAAAATAACCTCTTATTTAAAAAGTGACAGCAATGTCAGGCAATTTATATGCGTGGTCCTTTACTCAGTGGGCTTCCTTTTGTTACTAATCGCATGGTCACCTGAGAGCGACAGCCACAGGTACAGACCAAGTTACAAGGATGTTTCTCATAACTTCTGAAACACGCTTGTCCATGGACCATCACATGGGACATACCAGGAAGTGAACAACAGCTTGACACACCCCATTTCATTATATCTGAGCTACACAATGCCAGCACTCGATACACCAGGGAGACAAAACCCAAGACCAGGGAAAGAAAGAAAGGGACAAGAGATTCACATTAAAGACAGAAACAGACAGTTAATTAACTGAAAAGATGTTGTGGAAATATGTGGAAAACGTCAGGGCAGTGGGACTAACTGGCGAAGTGAGATCTTCGAGAGTAAAATTACAAGAATGAGAACATTGAATAAAGGCATTGTCAGATCAGCTGGAATGGTTTGTTACATCAAGTTCTCAATCTGCTTCACAGAACACCACAAACAACATAAACTGGGACAAGTTGACAGCCCAGCATGGAGAGTTGTGCAGACCATGCTAGTGTGTTGCTGAGTAAACTGCACTATCTGCACAGCATGAGAGTATGGCAAACTTTACTATCATACGCTAACTATACTCGCAACAGATTTACTGCTTACACTGGGAAGGTTTGCTCTCTCTGCGCGCGCGTGTGTGTGTTCATCAGAGACTGAGGGAGAGTGCGTGTGTGTGTGTGGGTTTGAATGCAAAACTCATTGTTTGAGAAGGAACACACATGGAGGAAATTATTTTAAATACGAACAACAAGCTTTTTGTTAATCAGTAGAGAGAGCGAGAGAAGTTTCATGGACAGATGAGCTAAAGTGTTTGAGAATGTTAAAATAAAGGCATTGCCAGACACAACAGCAATATACATCGGCGTGCACATGAATGACAGATGGATGGGAGTGTGGTGTGAGTTCAAATCAGATTTGTTTCGGCAGGTTTGAAGCCGGGAGCGTCAGCAGCAGATTATTGGCTTCATTAAGACTGTATTTCATAGCTCAAGGTTCAAACAGCAGATGGAATAAACCAGTGAGATATATTCTGGAGTAGTGAGTATTTCAAATTAGAAATGTCAGGGAATGGTGTCAAGAATCAGCTCATAGTCAAAGGGATCTCCCACAGTTGTGACCTGACTGCTTCAGCTGCAGATATTGGCCAGGAATGGGTTGGAAACAGTGGAAGGAAGTGGAGTTTGTAACCAGAGCAGTAGACAGTGACCTCCATGCTCTTAACAGTAAAGGAAATGAGACAATGCATTTGGTTCTCCCCTGAAACTGAATAGATCAACATACAGACCCATGAGTAACACAACCAGAACAGAGAGCGAGACAGTAATTGAACACCTTCATTAATGTAGTTCGTAGTGGTCTGTAGAGTGAATATCTGGATGGAGAGATTCAACAGGAACAATAATAGTGGCAGGAAGTGTAGACAATATGAAATAACAATAATACACTCATGACTGGTTTATAGAAAACAAAATCTGGATAGTGACACTCACCAGGAACACCAACGATAGCCAGGAAGGGATAATAAAAGTATTGAATAATGAGAAGAGCGAAATAGATCCGCAATGATAATGACATCCAATCAAATTCAGAAAGATACCAAACATAATCGGATAAGCTCCTGTATATTGTTGGAATATTCCTGTCTAATGTTCTCAGATTTATGATCCATTGTTGGAATATTTCAGTCTAATGTTCTCTGATTCTGATCCATTGTTGGAATATTTCAGTCTAATGTTCTCTGATTCTGATCCATTGTTGGCACATTCCAGTCTAATGTTCTCTGATTCTGATCTCTCCTCACCCTCTCTCTGGATCTGCTAATCCCTGTCAGTGCTGTCAGTGATGCTCCCGCTCATGTTATGGGTTGACACATTGAAAGGAGCCCATTTATCATTAAAAGATGGAAAGCTTCCACTGAGATAATTAGAATCCATGGAGATTGGCATTAATCACAGTCACTGAACAAACAGGCCCAGTTAACCAATTCAATACATCACTTTTCATATACTGGTTTTGGATGGAATGGATAAGGTTGCTGAGGGATGGACCATAAATCTTTCAATATTTTTAATCTTTTTTCCCCTTGTATATGAGAGTATTAACAGAACACTGCAGCGGTCTATATATGTTCCACTCTGTCTATGAAAATAGGCAGTTATAAAATGACAGACCTGCTGCGTAAAAAAAAACGTCTGGTGGGCAAGTTTCTAGATACCTGAAACAATGTACGGTACTTATTGACCAGTGTGAGGCTACTCCTGGTTTTAATGTCCTGTTTTCAAATCCTTTCATAACCTTGAGACAGAGCATTGCGACTGCTGCTCAGTAACAGGCCAAAGCAATTCTGTCCCTATGGGCCCCTTACAGAGGGATAGGAGAATGCCATTCAGCCCATATTAACCTGTTGCTACTTGAAGAGGTGGAAAGTTGGAATATTGGCACATTTTGCCAACAGAATCATTCAAAACAAAGAGATTTGTCACTGCAGCTGGATGAGGTGTCACTGAGAGGGCACCTGGAGTACATTGTGTTGTTTGTGATTCTGTAACTGAAAAGGAATGGGTCTCCATTAGATACAGTTTACCGGCTGCTCGTAATCCACAGGTTGCTGTGTCTCGGATCTGTTACACAGGGACAGGAGGAGGCCATGCAGCCTCTCGAGTGTGTTTAGAAGAACTGGAGGAGGCCATTAAGCCTCTTGGGTCTATTACAGAGGGACAGCATTTCCACTGTAATACAGAGGGACAGGATGAGCCTATTCAGTCTCTCGAGCCCGTTATAGAGGCACAGGAAGTGTTTATTTAACTTTCAAGTTTGTTATGCATAAATATTAGTTTTAAATTAATTATGGAATCGGAAATACCTGATGTCAACATTAAAGTTCTAACTTTGAACAAGGCCAATTTTGAAAGTGTTAGGTGAGCCCTGTGAAAGGCTGATTGGAATACCCTATTCACAGGTTAAGGGATGGTTGGAAAATGCAAGACCATCAAAACTTGGTTTCAGAGAGTCCAGAGCAAACGTGTTCCTATTAGTGAGAGGGGCAAGGCTGGTGGGTGCAGGGAGTGTTGGATGGCTATATATATTGATGTTATGGTCAAGGTAAGGAAGGAGGCATATGTCAGGTAAACAGAGCTGAGATCAAGTGAATCCCGAGAGGTGTATAAGGGCAGCAAGTGTATCATCAATCGGGAAATCGGGCCAGGAAAATGTGGACAAGAGATTGCTTTAGAAATTGGGTTAATGAGGCATTGAACAAATTCTACCAATCCTTCAATGGCAAAAGATTAACTAGGGAGACAATAGGGCCCCTTAAAGATCAGTAAGGCTACCTATTTATGGAACCACAACAAATTTGAGGGATACTAAACAAGTATTTCTCCTCAGTATTTAATGTGGAGGAGGTTACAAGAGCGAGAGAATGAAGAAATATGCAATGATACCTTGAAAAGTGTCTATATTACAAGGAGGTGTTGGACATTTTAAAACACATAAAGGTGAACTAATCCCTGGGACCTGATCAGTTGTATCCCAGATGTTTGCGGGAAGCTAGGAAATAGATTGCTTATGCATTTTGCTGATATATTTGTAACATTGATTTTCACAGGTGAGGTGTCAAAAGACTGGAGGCCTGCAAACATAGTGCAATTATTTAAGAAAGTAAAGAAAAAACAGGTAACTCTAGATTGGTGAACATGACGTCAATGGTGACTAAATTGTTGGAGGGGATTTCGAGGAAAAAGATCGATATATATTTGGAAAGACAAGGACTGAAGAGGGCTTTGTACATTGGAGATCACGTCTCACTGACTCGGTGTAATCTTTTGAGGAAGTGTTGAAGATGATTGATGAAGACAGGACAGTGGATGGTGTCTTTATGGAATTCAGTAAGATTACCAAAATGGTCTACATGGTAGACTGGTTAGCAAGGTTAGACTTCCTCGGATCCAGGGAGAACTCGCCATTTAGGTCCAAACTTTTCTTGAATATTGGAGACAGGGCGTGACAGTGACATTTGTTCATTAAACGTGGAGACCTGTGACCAGTGGCGTGCCGCAAAGATCAATAGGGGGTCCACTGCCTTTTGTCACTTATACAAATCATTTACATTTGAGTATATGAAGTATGGTCAGTAAGTTTGTAGATAATACCAGATTTGGTGGTGTCGTCGACAGTGATGAATGATCTCTCAGACTATAATGGGACTTTGCTTAGGTGAGCCGAGGAGTGGCAGATGGAGTTTATTTTAGTGAAATGTGAGGTGTAGCATTTTGGCAAAAAATATCAAGGCAAGACATGTAGGTAGGGTCCTGTGGAAAGCTGCCAATCAAGGAGAATTCCATAGAAGTTATCGAATCCCTACAGTTAGGAAACAGGCTTTTCGGCCCATCGAGGCCACACCGACCCTCTAAACAGTATCCCACTAGACAAACCCCTACCCTATCCCTCTGAGCCTGCATTTTCCATAGCTAATCCACCTCGCCTACACATCCCTGGGTACTTTACTCAATTTAGCATGGCCGATCTACCCTTATCTGTATATCTTTATACTGTCGGAGGAAAACATAACATCCGGGGGAAACTCATACAGACACGGGGAGAATGTGCAAACTCCACACAGGCAGTCATTCAAGGATGGAGTTAAACCCAGATCGCTGCGCTCTGAAGCAGCAATGCGAGTCACTGAGCTACTGTGTCACCTTGTGGGGC
The DNA here is from genome assembly GCF_047496795.1 of Chiloscyllium punctatum. NCBI lineage: Eukaryota > Metazoa > Chordata > Chondrichthyes > Orectolobiformes > Hemiscylliidae > Chiloscyllium > Chiloscyllium punctatum. Next base: position 819,764 of record NW_027309815.1, on the reverse strand, counting down.
AGGTTCTCTGTTCCTTGGAATTGCCGTCACAGGTAGACAGCGCAGTGAAGAAGGCACTTGGTGATCTTCCCTTTATTGGTCCGTGCTTTGTGTCTAAACATTTTCACGAGGCGTTGCATCTGTACAGGACATTGGTTTGATCACTTTTGTAATATTGCCTTTAATTCCAGTTTCCCTGCTGTCGGAAAGATGTTGTCAAACTTGAAAGGGTACAGAAGAGATTTAAAATATTGTTGCAGGTGTTGGAGGGTTACAGCTACAGGGAGAGTTTGAATAGGCTGGGGCTATCTTCAAGTGTTGAGGCTGAGGGGTGATCTTAAAGGGGTTTATAAAATCATGAGGGGAATAGATAAGGTAAACAGTCAACGTCTTTTCCCAGGATAGGCGAGTCCAAAATTAGAAGACAAAGGTTTAAGGTGAGAGGAGAAATATTTTAAAAAGGGACGTGAGGGACAACATTTTCACACAGAGACTGCTGTGTGTATGGATTGAACAGACAAAAGAGGTGGTGGAGGCAGGTACAGTTACACCATTTAAAAGGCATTTGGATGGATACATGCATGGGAAGGGTTTAGAGGGAGATGGGCCAAGTGCTGGCAAGGGGGACGAGATTTATTTAGGATAGTTGGTTGGCATAGACGACTGGACTGAAGGATCGTTTTCTGTACTGTACATCTCTGAGACTCTATTGCCATTTGAGTGTATAACACAGGAACAGGAGGAGGCTACTCAGCTTCTGAATTCTGTCAGTCAGATTGTTTGCTCATTTACTGAGAGCAAAATACAAAAATACATCATTCAGACTTTGATGGTGATTTACAGAATCAGGAGAATTGCTTTTAGTCAACAGAAGCTGTAATGAATGTGAAGAGGCCATTCAGTCCCTCAGTTCCATTCCACAGGAGCAGGAGGTGAGCACAGAGCTATTGGAGCATGTTACACAGGAACAGGAGGAGGACATCCATTTTCACAGACTTGGGATCAAGAAGCAGTCATTCAACTGCTTGAGAATGGGACACAGGAACAGCTGGGAGTCATTCAACTGCTCGAGGCTGGGACACGGGAACAGGAGGGAGTCACTCAAATGCTCGAGACTGGAACACAGGAAGAGAAGGGTGTCATTCAACTGCTCGAGGCTGGGAAATAGGAACAGGAGGGAGTCACTCAAATGCTTGAGACTGGGACATGGGAACAGGAGGGAGTCACTCAACTGCTCAAGACTGGGACACAGGAACAGAAGGGTGTCATTCAACTGCTTGAGACTGGGACACAGGAACAGGAGGCGGGCATTCAACTGCTTGAGACTGGGACACAGGAACAGGAGGGAGTCACTCAACTGCTTGAGACTGAGACACAGGAACAGAAGGGTGTCATTCAACTGCTTGAGACTGGGACACAGGAACAGGAGGGTGTCATTCAACTAATTGAGACTGGGACACAGGAACAGGAGGCAGTCATTCAACTGCTTGAGACTGGGACACGGGAACAGGAGGGAGTCACTCAACTGCTCGAGACTGGTACACAGGAACAGGAGGGAGTCACTCAACTGCTCGCGACTGGGACACAGGAACAGGAGGGTGTCATTCAACTGCTTGAGAGTGGGACACGGGAACAGGAGGGAGTCATTCAACTACTTGAGGCTGGGACATAGGAACAGGAGGGAGTCACTCAACTGCTTGAGACTAGGACACAGGAACAGGAGGGTGTCATTCAACTGCTTGAGACTGGGACACACGAACAGGAGGCGGGCATTCAACTGCTTGAGACTGGGACACAGGAACAGGAGGGAGTCACTCAACTGCTTGAGACTGGGACACAGGAACAGAAGGGTGTCATTCAACTGCTTGAGACTGGGACACAGGAACAGGAGGGTGTCATTCAACTGCTTGAGGCTGGGACATAGGAACAGGAGGGAGTCATTCAACTACTTGAGGCTGGGACATAGGAACAGGAGGGAGTCACTCAACTGCTTGAGACTGGGACACAGGAACAGGAGGGTGTCATTCAACTGCTTGAGACTGGGACACACGAACAGGAGGCAGCCATTCAACTGCTTGAGACTGGGACACAGGAACAGGAGGGAGTCACTCAACTGCTTGAGACTGGGACACAGGAACAGAAGGGTGTCACTCAACTGCTTGAGACTGGGACATGGGAACAGGAGGGAGTCACTCAACTGCTCGAGACTGGGACACAGGAACAGGAGGGTGTCATTCAACTGCATGAGACTGGGACAGAGGAACAGGAGGGAGTCACTCAACTGCTCGAGACTGGGACACAGGAACAGGAGGGTGTCATTCAACTGCTTGAGACTCGGACACAGGAACAGAAGGGTGTCATTCAACTGCTCAAGACTGGGACACAGGAACAGGAGGGAGTCACTCAACTGCTCGAGACTGGGACACAGGAACAGGAGGGAGTCACTCAACTGCTTGAGACTGGGACACAGGAACAGAAGGGTGTCATTCAACTGCTCAAGACTGGGACACAGGAACAGGAGGGAGTCACTCAACTGCTCGAGACTGGGACACAGGAACAGGAGGGAGTCACTCAACTGCTCGAGACTGGGACACAGGGACAGGAGGGAGTCATTCAACTGCTCGAGACTGGGACACAGGAACAGGAGGGAGTCACTCAACCGCTTGAGACTGGGACACAGGGACAGGAGGGAGTCATTCAACTGCTTGAGACTGGGACACAGGAACAGGAGGGAGTCACTCAACTGCTTGAGACTGGGACACAGGAACAGGAGGGAGTCACTCAACTGCTTGAGACTGGGACAGAGGAACAGGAGGGAGTCACTCAACTGCTTGAGACTGGTACACAGGAACAGGAGGGAGTCACTCAACTGCTCGAGACTGGGACACAGGAACAGAAGGGAGTCACTCAACTGCTCGAGACTGGGACACAGGAACAGGAGGGTGTCATTCAACTGCTTGGGACTGGGACATGGGAACAGGAGGGAGTCATTCAACTGCTCGAGACTGGGACACAGGTACAGGAGGGTGTCATTCAACTGCTTGGGACTGGGACATGGGAACAGGAGGGAGTCATTCAACTGCTTGAGACTGGGACACAGGAACAGGAGGGAGTCACTCAACTGCTTGAGACTGGGACACAGGAACAGGAGGGTGTCATTCAACTGCTTGAGACTGGGACACAGGAACAGGAGGGAGTCACTCAACTGCTTGAGACTGGGACACAGGAACAGGAGGGTGTCATTCAACTGCTTGAGACTGGAACACAGGAACAGGAGGCGGTCATTCAACTGCTTGAGACTGGGACGCAGGAACAAGAGGGAGTCTTTCAACTGCTTGAGACTGGGACACAGGAACAAGAGGGAGTCACTCAACTGCTTGAGACTGGGACACAGGAACAGAAGGGAGTCACTCAACTGCTCGAAACTGGGACACAGGAGCAGGAGGGAGTCCCTCATCTGCTTGAGACTGGGACATGGGAACAGGAGGGAGTCACTCAACTGCTCGAGACTGGGACACAGGAACAGAATGGAGTCATTCAACTGCTTGAGACTGGGACACGGGAACAGGGAAAGGAACAGGAGGTCGTCACTCAACTGCTCGAAACTGGGCCACAGGGAAATCTGTAGGCTAGTGAGGCCCCAGGATCCTGTTACACAGGAACAGGAGTAGCTGACTCACTTCCCACCAGTATGGGACATTGGGAGAGAAGAGGAGTTTGCTTGGAACAAACATAAATACATGAACAAGTTGGATTAGTGGTCCATTCAATCCTGCCCCACCATTCACTAAGACCACGGCTGATCAGACTGTGATTCCCTCATTCCATTTTACTGAGACTGTCCTCTCTGCAGCCTCTGCTCTATTTGTTGGTCATGTTACAGACCCAGATGCTGTAACAACAGTCACCATGACTCATCCAGAGGGTCGGGTCTAAGGATGAGTCAGGATTTGAAGGATCCAATCACAAGAATGAAAACACAAAATAAAGGTATTGCCAGATGTTTAGTTCTCTCACATTCGCAATCAAACTCACATAAACAGCCCATCCATAATGCATTCGGGATGGCGCACTGTGTAGATATGGCTCGTGTACTGCTGAACGCAACCCAACAATATCCAGAATGGAACTCTGTGCAGCCCACACCAATACTTAATCTTTATTCCTGGGATAAATGTCCAGCGTGGGGAGAAGTGCAGACCTCACTGGTTTATTCATATATAAACACAGGTTGTTCCAGTTTTCGGTAACACTGTGTTAGATCACTGCCCAGTGTGGGGAAACTTGCTGGAAGTGACAGGATGTGCAGCTCCCATCCAGTTACAGCAGCATATCTCCACTGTACCTTGACAAGTTTTGATGCAGATGTGAAAATCATTGCAAGGGAGAGATGTAAATGAAAACAGTTGAAACACCAATAGTTCTGATTAAGGCGAGTATCCTACAAGTAGTTAAAGATGAAATAACTGAGGTATTATCCGATGAGGTTCTGTGAATGGTACAAGGAAGTAAGAGGAGGTTCATGATGTTGTAGTGGTTGTACTATAAGCCTCCAAATCATCAATGGGAATTAGAGGAACAAATATGCAGGGAAACTGGTGAGGGTAGCAGGAGCATTAGGATTGTCATAATAGGTGATTTAAATTTTCCTAACATAGACTGGGACATCCAGATGGTTAAGAACTTCGATGGAACGTAATTTCTTAAGTTTGTTCAAGAAAGTTTCCCAAGCAGTAAATAAAGGGTCCGACACGGGAAGGGACAAACTGTTGTGAAATAGGGATGGATAGGTGACGGTGGTAAAGTGGGGGAGTATTTTGGGAAAAGTAACTGGCGTTGTAGTAATTTTAAAATAGTTATGGAAGAGACCAAATTGGTCCACAGATTCAAGTTCTGAATTGGGCCAAGGCATATTTTGTTGGAATTAGACAGAGGATTGCAGGGGTTAATTGGAGTAGTTTGTTTTCAGGTAAAAGGATATTAGTCACGAGGGAGGGCTGTAAAAGTGAGATAGCTCGAGTTCAAGGTTTACATGTTCCTGTGAGGGTGAAGGGAAAGTGAGGCTGGAAGAGAAAACCCTGGATGACAAGAGATATTAAGGCTCTAGCCAGCAAAAAGGAGGCGTGGTTCAGGTACAGGCAGCTGGAATTAAGGGAATCCCTGGAGGTATACAGGGGATACAGGAGTTTACTGAAGAAGGAAATCAGGAAGGCGAAAAGGGAGTATGAGATAGCCTTGGCTGAGACGATTAGGGTGAACCCAAGTTCACTATAGTAAAGAAAAAGAACAACTGGAGAGAGAATAGGACGCCTTAAAAACCAAAATAGGCACGCATGTGTAAAACTACAAGAGAGGTTGAGGTCCTCAATTTCCCCTCTGTGTTTACCATGAAGAAAGACATGAAGACTTGTGACCTTTGGGAGGTTAATTGTCATATCTTGGTACTGTCGAAATCACAGTAGAGGTGCTGCTGGACATATTAGAATGCACAAAGTCAGGAAAATCTCTTGGTCCTGACCAGATATACCCAAGAGGACTGCAAGAGGTGAGAGAAGACAGGGGTCAAGGTCCTGGAAGACTGGGCGGTAACAAATATATAGTGCCCTTCTTCAAGAAGGGCTGCAAATAAATGCCTGGGAAATACAGACCAGTAAGCTTCACATCTGTTTGCGGTAAACTACCTGAGAAGGTTCTGAGATACAAGATATGCATGCATTTGGAAAGACAGAGTTTGACTTGAAGCAGTCAGCATAGCTTTGTGCGTGGCAGATCATGCCTTACAAATTTTATTAGGGTTTTTTAAGGAAGTGACCAGGAAAGTTGTCGAGGGCAGGGCGGTCAACATAATCTATATGGATTTCAGTAAGGCCTTTCGTAAGATTCCACATGAAAGGCCGCTCTAGAAGGTTAGATCGCACAGACTCTAAGATAAGCTGGCAATTTGGTTACGCAATTGGTTTGACATTATAAAGCAAAAAGCTATGGTGGAGGTATGCTTGTTGGACTGGAGGCCTGTGACTAGTGGAGTGCCTCAGGGGTCCGTACTGTCCCCATTGCTGTGTGTTATCTAGATCAATGAATTAGACGAGAGTGCACAATGCAGGTTAGTAAGTTTGCAGATGGCACTAAAATATTGAATGGTACAAGGAAGTAAGAGGGGGTTAGTGATGTTATAGTGGTATTGTTTACAGTGAGCAACATTATCAGAAATTGCAGCACTACCTTGATCAGCTGGGGAAGTGGGCTGAGAAAAAGCAAATGGAGTTTAATATAGATAAATGCTACATCTTTCATTTTGGAAAGTCAAATTCAGGTGGGAGTTTAATGGTGAATGAGAGGGCCTTGAGGAGTGTAGTGGAACAAAAGGATGTTGGATATCAGGTGCATGGTTGTCTGAATTTGAGTTGCAGATATACAGGACAGTGAAGAAGGTTGTTGGCACACTGGCCTACATCAGGGCATTGAGTATAGAAGTTGGGACGTTCTGTTGCCGTTGTACAGGATGTTGGTAAGGCTGCAGTTGGAGTATTGTGTTCAGGTTTGTTCACCTTGCCCTAGAAAGGATATTATTGAACGAGAAAGAATGTACAAGAAATTTACAAAGATGTTTCCTGGGCTAAAGTGTCTGCGTTATAGGGAGAAGTTGGGCAGGTTAGAACATATTTCCTAACAGCGTAGAAAACTGAGGGGGATTATATTGAAGTGTACCTCTTATCAAATCATGAGAACCATGCATAGGGTGAATATTTCAATTTTTTTTGCAAGGTTGGGAAGCCAAGGACTAGAGGACATCTGTTAATGTTTGGAGGGGACAAAAATAAAAAGGAACCTGAGGGTCAATGTTTTTACACAGACTGTGTTTTGCCTTTGGACTGAGCTGCCAGTGGAAGTGGTTGAGGTGGGTACAATAACAACATTAAAAAGGTATTTGGATAAATACATGGATAGGAAAGAAGCAAGGGCAGGGAATTGGGGTGAGTGTGGATGCACATTTTGGTCGGCATCTACCAGTTGGGCCGAAGGACCTGTTTCCATGCAGTAGAATCATATGACTGTAAACATGTGTGTTTCAGGATAGAGACAGAGAGGGACAGACTGAGAAAAAATGTCATGGAAAGATATGTTCACAGGTTTTAGAATGCTGATATGAAGACATTTCGATAGTATCATGCAACACGGGTCAGTATTATGAAGAATTATGAGTGAATGGAATAATGCTGTGAGTTCAGGCGATGGGGAGTTTTGAATGAGCATTTGTTCTGCAACTTTGTAACTGGGAGTGAGGACAGCAGAGTGTTCGGCTCATTGAACTGTATAAAGCAGTAATTTGTCTCAGTGTCATTTTCATTGAGTGTGACAGAGGGATTGTCTGTACGAAGCTGAGCTAGTTTCCTGGTGCTGTCCTATCGAACTCACCTCATTAAATACCACCCACCCCACCCACCTCTCATTGAATGCCAGCCCGATTCTCCCACCCATCATGATTGGAGGTACTCACAGTCGCCAGGATTTCCCTAGATATTCCGTGTTCCCTGTCGCTGGTGCCATCTTTAAAAGGCCAAGCGGCACACGGCTGAGCTTTCTCAGTTTGGAGCTGCCCTGTACAGTTTACCCCGATCATGGCAGATAGTTTGTTGACGGTGCATGGTGTGCATAGTGGATGGGCTAGTGCAGAGAGGGGCCATTGCCTTCCCAGAGGGGGCCATACTACCAGACCCACCGAGCATGGTCTGTGCTCACCACCAAATTCAATGCAGCATTTGCGGCCTGAAGAAATGTCCAGCAAAACAGGACAAGCATCAATAACCTTCCCCGCTCTGTCAGGGTAATTGGTCTCTCTACTCCCTCACACTCACTGTATATCTGTTATAGCACGACCAAGGCTCATGCTCCACCACTCTCACTGCCACATGCAACAGCTTCGCTCTCTCTCTCTCGCCTTTGTAATACCCCTCACACAGTTAGAGAACATTCTGGAGAACACCGAATATGGAATGTTCCAGATAGTGTTCCAAATAATGCCCAGTTTAAGGAAAATTAGCAGTGCCCCAGTGTGTAACCACAAAAGAGGAAGGAGTAGAGATGCACGTTTTCCAAATCACACATATTTCAAACCATGTTGAGGCCATTCAGCCCTTCAAGTGTGCTCTAGAATTTAATAACTTCCCAGCTGATCTGGTGCTTTTCTCAGATACAGGAGCTTTCAGTCATTCAACCCTCTGCATTCCTGTCACTGTCCAGACGGCACTCAGGCACTTTTACCCCAATTATCTTCAAGCGCCTGCTTGAGGGCATTTCTGATGGAACGCGCTCTCCTAACAGTATATTCCATCAACTGTATACTTTCATGCAACAGTCAGCATACTTTACACAGACCAAACAAAAATATACTTTTATTTTATGGTTATAGATATCCAATCACACTGTGTAATTCTGGTTATTTCAGTTGACTCACCATAATGATATTCAACCAAAAACAACTTCTAAACACGTCTTGTTATAAAATACAATTTCGAGCAGAGAATGTTTTTACCCTTGCTGGGCCCAAGGGCTTTTATCCACACTGTAAGGATTCTACTAATTATAAATCACTCAAGTAAGACACACCCCTTGCTGCCCACAGTTTAAACCTGGAATCCATTATCACAGGATGCTAATTATAGGGGTAAGAAACATGATTTTGACTGTATTGCCCTCAATGTGACGAATTGTCATTCATGCTTTAACAGTCTTGATAATTATTGAGTTATGACAATACTCCATAAATGTTATATCCGTTATCTGAACTGTACCACTTTCCTTGTTATGAGTGCTTCTCTTGCCCTTTGTCTGTGACTGTTTCTGTGTGTAACAGTTACACAGTCTCCCACTCAGTTGGCTGGACGGCACGTTTGTGATGTAGAGCGCAGGTTCAGTTCCTCACACTGACAGAGGTTACCAAGAAGGGGACGCTCTCTCAACCTCACCCCATCACCCAAGATGTGGTGACCCTCAAGATAAACCACCATGAGTGGACTGTGTAATGAGAGTTCTTTGGGACTCTATTCTATCAATGTTAGCATTTTAATGCTTTTAAAAATATCTTTATTGAAAAAGAGAATTTTAATTTTATAATAAACCAATAACAACACAACTCCAGTAACTGATCTAAATTGCACCCATGTGCATGTACATACAAAACAACTTTAAAAAAATAAACAGACAGAAGGAAAACAAAAATTAACAGTAAATAATGAATAAATAATACTGCTCAGTGTAACAAAATGATAGCTCTCGTTCTTCAAGAGCATTAGCTGATATCCCTTTTGATGTTCATTATTCTTCCTCTTTGGATATAAGATTCATTAGATAATATCGTCATGGCTGTATAAAAGCCCTTCTGAGAGTGGCAGATAAGCCTGTATCAAGGTAATTCAAAAAGGTCTGCCATGGTCTTATATAAATCTGTTTTTGGTGCACCATGCTGGTGAGAAAGGCCAAATGGATATTCTCCATGAAGAGCTGACGACGACCCAACAGACCCGGGCGGGGGGTGCGGGAGGAGTTTGGGGGTTTTGGGGGGGTGGTGATTCAGACATCCAACACAACAGAATGCTTTTCCTAGCACAGAAACTAAGGATATTTTTTCACTTGTGCATCTGTGTAAAGTACCCTGGGCAGGCCCAGGAAAAGAGAAACCAGGTCCATCTCCAATTCAGTCCCCTGACCCACACTCTCACACCTAACACATTGCTCCAATATTTATGAAGCCTGCAGCAGGACCACATGCAATGTGTAAGAGTGCCTGTAGTCATTCTGCATTTCGGACATGCTGAAGATAATCCCATTTTGAATTTTGGGAGATAATCTCGGGTCAGATAGGCCCTATGAAGAATTTCCAACTGCATGGAAAGGGTCCTATTACAGATGAAATTCTTCGAGCATTTTCACAAATATCCTCCTCTGGCTCCGAAGTGTTCTGAACCCCCAACTCTCTCTCGCAGACATCACAAAGCTGCACAGTTTCGTCTGAGGGGACACTCTCCAACTAATGATAAAGGGTACTGTGGGAGAGTGTATTCTAAGCAATAAGCACCCTCTTCTCTCTATTGGATCTGTAAGAGTCTGGTAAAAGTGTGTTTTTTAAAATCAAATCTCTGATCTGGAAAAGAAAGAGAAGAGGTCTCTACTAGCCAGTCCATACATACGAGTTATTTGATCAAATGACATCATTGTTTCTCCCTCAAAAAGCACGAGGTGCCTCAGTAGTGAGCATTGCTGCCTCACAGCACCAGGGTTCCGAATTTGGTTCCGGCATTGGGTGCCTGGCTGTGTGGAGTTAACATATTCGAGGCCTGTCTGTGTGGGTTTCCTCCCACAGTCCAAAGATGTGTTGATTAGATGAATTGATTACTGATAAATCACCCATAGTGTTCAGTGATGAGTAGGTTGGGTCATTAGTCAGGGGAAATATAGGATGGTACGGGAATGGGTCTGGGTGGGCTACTCTTCAAAGGGTCAAAGTGGACTTGCTGGGCCCAAGGGCTTTTATTGACACTGTAAGGATTCTACTAATTCTAAATCACTCAAGTAAGACACACCCCTTGCTGCCCACAGTTAAAACCTGGAATCCATTATCCCAGGATGACAACCCGGTATACCAATTATAGGAGTAAGAAACTATGGTATTGCCCTCAATCTGAAGCATTGTCATTCATGCTTTAACAGTATTGATAATTATTGGGTTATGACAATACTCCATAAGTGTTGTCATTTTGTCTAAGACCAGCAGACCAATAAGGGTTCACTTTGTCTGAGAGGGTTCAATATCTAATCCTATTGACGCCGAGTCATCAGCGGCCCAGGCACTAACATAGGATAAAAAAGACCTGAATTCATAACTTTTAATCTGGGAGTTCTACTCCCCACAATGTGGGGCAGTTAAAATTTGGTTAGCTTGAGAGAGAGTCGCTTATGGTGCCAAATGAAAGAGTTAACCAGCCATAAAATTTCCTAAATGTCTGTCTGGGAAACATCAAAAGAAGCTTTCAAACGGGTTATAGTAAATGAGGAAGGACATTCATTTTAAGAACAGCTATCCGACCTAGCCAGGATATTGGAGGTGCCTCCCTTCTTTGAAGGTCTTGTTTAATTTTTCAAACAAATAGACATAGTTCACGTTAAATAAATGATCAAAAACGGATGTAATGAATATACTGAAATAGAGAAGCCTGCCTCCCCCCACCCACCCCCGTCCATTTAAAAGAAAAACAGGATTTACCCTCAAAATCTGGTATTTTCCTAAGGCCTCCCATAGGCATGGCCTCCAATTTTGTAAACTTAATCTTAAAGCCCAAAAAGGCGACGAACGAATTAATGCATTGCATCACGTGAGCTGCCGAAATTGCGGGATTTGACAAAAATATAAGACCTTCATCTACCAACAACATAATCTTACGTGACTTCTATCCCATTTCTGGGGCAGGTATGTTGGGGTAATATTCCCAGTTGTGCAGGATGCCAGCGAACCTAAGATTGTTTCAGGGATGGGGAAGAGATCAACCCTCTTGTGCTATTTATGCGAGTTCAAGAAGAAAATAAAATCTCTACTTGTGAAGTAGAACTGCCTCCAGACATCCACCAGCTCTAGTTCTGCACACAAATCCACTAATTGCGTACATTATGACGAGGGTATTGGGGACCTTTGGACATTCTGTCCACCGTGGGGTGCATAAGAGAGTTGAAATATCCTCTACAATAATGTGCCATGATGCAAGATAACTTAATTTGGGAAATGCATGTACCAGGATTTTAAGCGGGTGCACTGGGTGGCAATTCAAAATACTGTATTAATTCCCACAGTTCAAGACTTTGAGGATCATGATCCTTCCATGAGTGTTTAATACAATCTAGTAATTTAAATGGAAGATTCTTACTATCCATTCTGACCTTTCCCCTACTCCTAGTATTAAAAGACGCAAAATAAACCCGATCATAGCCGCCCTGCTGTAATATCAAATGTTCCTTGTCATCACGGTGCATCTCCTGCAATAGAGCAACATCCACCCTCTTTGATTTTAAGACGAGCAATTACATTTTTCCTCTTGACTGGCAGATCACTACCCTTAATGTTTCAGGTACACCATTTAACCACATAATAATCCATGACACATTGCAGCAACATTTGAATTCGAGTGAGTTTCACATCGAATTACACATCGCTGAGCATTAATGATAAAACACTCAGCGACCCTAAAAACGATACAAACTATTACTACTACAACTAACAAGCTCGCAAAACTTTCCAAAGCTAAACACATTAAAAAAAAACAACGAACGAAACAAAATCCCAAGTGCCAATGACATTTTATATGGAAATTTACCCCGCCCATTGGGGGCGCCAACATATCCCAAAATTTTATCTTCTGCCCACTACCAATATGGCATTCAGGGCAATTAATAACAAAAAAAAAAGGCTTCAACTGTCCTTAGGTCGGCAGTCTGTCATCACAACTACCTTTGTAACTCCCTCCAGCTTGAGCCACACCTCCGACACAAGCAAAGAAAGAGAAAACGAGTAGTAATACTAATGAAGAAGTTAAAAGTGTTAACTCTACCCATCCCCGACTATAATTTAACACTGGTTAATACCAGAAAAATCCAACAAAATTTCTTTAAGGGAGAGACATGATTATCTAAACATCCAGCTTTCCTTAAAATATCCACAAAGTTTTCGCTTTCTCTGGAGAATCAGACGAGTTCATTGATCCATTCAAAGCAATACAGAGCACTGCTGGGAACCTTAAGGAATACTGAATCCTGAGTTCCCTTACTCTTCTCTTGATATCATCAAAAGATTTTATTTCCTGAATCACCAATGCTGAAAAGTCATAAAAGAACATAATGCTGGATCTCTCGTGAATTAAAACCATCGGAAACCACACTGAGCTTCCATCAGTCTTTGTTTATCCCTGTAACTATGTAACCACACAAGGACAGGGCAAAGGTGTTGGTCTGAGTATAACCACCGTGCCGTAACCCAATGAACTTCGGCTTCGAAGTGAAGGAATCACAGCAGCCAGATCAAAGCTGACCACCTGGCGTCTGGCCCAGCAGATCGACGATGTAAACATTCATCGTCCTGTCCCTGTTCTCGAGGTGGTCATCTTGTTCAGTTAAGGTCGGGACCTGTATTTCAAGGGGAAGGATCCTTTCCCGAGAGGAATTGATCACAGTCTCTGTCAATGCAGTTCGTCACTTGACATTGTATGTTCTGTTTCCAAGGCTGTCTAGTTGCTGCTCATGTTTTTGGACAAAGTCTGACAGCGGTTCTAGCCACAGCTGGACTTCTGTTCAGTCGTGCCTTCAATCATTTCACATAAGTTGGTGAACTCAGTAACCAAGGTCTGGTGAGTAACTGGGTCCATGGAACGAGCAGAGTGGGTTGCAGCTACAGCCTCAGGCCTGCTCGATGCTTCTGATGGGTGCACCGTGTGTTGGGACTTACTCGATTCTTTCCCGTGTTTTATCATTTCCACTCGACAAAACGGGATTAATAAAGATTCTATAGCTCTTTTATTGTTGAATTTTAAGTAAATGGCTGGGATGGAGTGGGTTAGAGTACCACTTTGCCCGTTCTGTGATGCAAAGCCCAGCAAAGCGGACCTTTTGGATCGTGGCCATCTTGGACTCCCCCTTAAAATTTTATCAACATTTTAAATTCGTTTTGCACTTTATTAATGAATTTTCTGGAGCTGTGTCATTTGGTACCATTGTCTACATTTCCCGCCACACTGCACATTCTTGCCAATCCCCGATAATCCTCGACTCCGTTGTTACTTATGAAACTTCTGTCTGTGCCTCAAAAATATTCAATATCTCTGCCTCCATTGCTCTGCGGGGAAGAGTGTTCGAAAGACCTACAATGCTGAAAGAACAAAACATAAACCGCAAGACCTGAGTTTGAGATTAGTTTTTCTTTGTCTCCTTATCTGAGAAAGGATATAATTACATTGGAAGCAGTTCGTAGATGTTTCACTTCTTGGATTCCAGGGATGAGGGCCTTATATTATGAAGGCTTTAACAGGTTACACGTGGAATGAGAGGCGATCTTATTGAAACATACAGGACCGAGAGGAGAGTGGATCAGATATATACCCACTGGGTATAGTCCAAATTTCTTGTAATTTTTGTAGAATCTCTACAGTGTGGAAGCAGGCCATCCCATCCATCAAGTCCACAGTGACCCTCTGAACAGCATCCCCCCGAACCTTCCCCACCCCTTATCTATCCATGTAACCTTGCATTTTCCATTACTAACCTACCTAACCTACACATGCCTGGGCACTATGGACAATTTAGCATGGCCAATCCACTCTAAGCTGCATATCTTTGGACTGTGGGAGGGAATTGGAGTATCGTGAGGAAACCCACACAGATTCCTGCACAGAGAATACTCAAATTCCACGCAGAGCATAGCCCAAGGTTGGTAGTTAACCCAGCTTCTTGGTAACGGGAGGCAGCAGTGCTAACCACAGATCCACCATGCACATCCATTAGTCCTATTAATTACTTGTGGCTGACTAAAGAAATCTGCCTGACTTGTTCTTATCACTGAACCTGATCCAGTCTGAGACCTTTATCATTGGCCATATCACGAACCTGGTTACATTTAAAATTTGTTGTGAGCAGTGGAGGAGTGGGACTAGAAAAGGAAACAGTGACACCCTCCAACCTCAGTCAGAATAGAAATTAGGAAAATTCATTCAAGTGGGAATTCTCTTTGTGATATATGACTCTTTATTTTATATTGAGGCTAGTTTCGTCTGGTTGTCCATAGACGGTGAATCAGGGATAATAGTACATGGAGATAAAAGTGTAGCTGGGACCACAATGAGATGAGCCACGACCTTATTTAGTGGTGGAAAAAAAAAACAAATTACTGTGGATTCTGGAATCTGAAACCAAAAGAGAAAATGCTGGAAAATCTGAGTAGGTCTGGAAGCATCTGTAAGGAGAGAAAAGAGCTGACGTTTCGAATCTAACTGACCCTTTGTCAAACCTAATAGAAAGGGAGTTATAAAGAGGTATTTATATGAGGAAAAATGCCTCGATATTTCTCCCCTTTATTTTTAGCTTTCTCTCCTTACGGATGCTACCAGACCTGCTGAGATTTTCCAGCATTTCCTCTTTTATTTACTAGTGGAGTAGTTTCAAAGGGCCGAATGGCCCATTTGTGTCCCTCAGCCCTGTGTTCTGATGTTCCATTCAGCCCTTCAGACCTGCTATATAGGGACAGATCGAGGTCACTCGGATGGTTAGGTGTAGTTTTGGAAAGGTATTTGGAAAATGCAGGCTGGGTTGGGAACCGACCCCACCGCCAATCCCTGTTTCCAAATTTGCGTCATGTTACAGAACCAGATAAGCTGGGATACAGGCCAAATCCCCCACCCGGGTTAATCCAAGCAAATCCTCTGCTCTCCCTGAATGCAACATTTCACAACACAACTTCCAGGAAAACAACCAGTTACTTTCCAAGAGCATAACATGTGAAATGAATAAATAGAGTAGGCTATTCGGCCCCTCAGATTTGCCCTGTCATTTAATACGAACATGGCTGATCTACTCCTGGGCTCAACTCCACTTTCTTGCCTACTCCGTGTATCCCTCTATACCTCTCTGGGTTATGGAGTTCTGGACATTTACTACCTTCTGAGAGAAGACATCACTCTGTGTCTCAGATTGAAATCGATGTTCCATATTCGGTATCTATATTCTCGAGTTTGAGACTCCACCCAGGAGTGGAAACAACTTGCCAATACCTACCTTCTCAAGCCCCTTCTGTGTCTTCTATTTTTCAGCGGTATCACTCCTCATTCATTTAAACCCCAATGAATAATCGCCTCACCATTTTAGAGATTCTCAACAACTCAACCCTTTCAGCCCAGGAAGTTGCCGAATGAACCAACCTAGTTACTTGCTGCACCAACATGCTGACTTTATGTTTCATACATAGGGACACTCCTTTTCTGGAAGTCCCCTCCATTAAATAACAACCGGCCTTTTGATTCTCAGAGTCATCCACAAC
Source organism: Chiloscyllium punctatum (assembly GCF_047496795.1). Taxonomy (NCBI): domain Eukaryota; kingdom Metazoa; phylum Chordata; class Chondrichthyes; order Orectolobiformes; family Hemiscylliidae; genus Chiloscyllium; species Chiloscyllium punctatum. The sequence continues at coordinate 803,719 of NW_027309815.1, read as the reverse complement.
CTTGAATGTGCATTGCATTTAGCTTCCGCCATCAGGCGATCAATATAGAATGTAAATAACTGATTCTGGATTAGTGGTGCTGGAAGAGCACTTTAGATCAGGTAGCATCCAAGGAGCAGCAAAATCGACATTTCAGGCAAAAGTCCTTCATGAAGGGCTTTTGCCCGAAACGTCGATTTCGCTGTTCCTTATGCTGCCTGAACTGCTGTGCTCTTCCATCACCACTAATCCAGAATCTGCTTTCCAGCATCTGCAGTCATTGTTTTTACCTTGTAAATAACTGATGCCATTCGACTGATATTTGTGATACTCCAGCAGAAAGACCTTGAGCATGAAGATCCATTAATCCTGACTGTCCGATTTCTATGTGTTAACCAATCATCATCCCATGTTACCACATTCGCCATCATCCTACGAACTTCAGTTTTGTGTAAGAACTTTTATTTTGTAATACTTTATGGAAAAGCTCTGGAAAGCCTGGTTTTTACCAGATCCACTTTATCAAGTCCGCTTGTTACATTCTCTGGCATCTCCAGAAGTACTTTGCATGATTTTACAGGGCAAAGTATAATTTCCCTTTCACAAAACTACACTGACCCTGTGTGAAGCTTTTCTAAATGTCCTTGCTGGCCAGGTCTTCCAAATTAAGCTCAGCCCATCTGCTTTCATTTGGCCCATATGCCTCGAACTGTTTCCCATTCATATGTTTGTCCAAATGAGTTTCAAATGTTGCAGCTGTACATGCATTTACCACACTTCCTCTGGCAGCTCATTCCATACACACACCACCCACTGTGTAAAACTGTTGCTCCTTAGTTCCTTTTAAATCTTCCGTCTTTCACCTTAAGCTGTGCCTTGTATGTTTGAACTCCCCCATCCCGTTGAAAAGACCGTGGCTATTCACCCTATCCATACCTCTCATGATTTTATAAACTTCTACAATGTCACCCCTCAACCTTCTATATTCCAGTACTAACTTCAAGAACAAACATTTAAAGATACGCACTGCAAATTTGACACAATATTAAATATGGCAGTAAAACAATACACAGCCCAAACTTCATATTGTTATTTGTTTTTCTCCATATTACAAAATACTAAGACAGCAAGAAACGTTTACTCGTGACAATAAGAAGTCAAACACATGAATTCATGTGTTTGACTTCTTATTGTCACTAGTAAACGTTTCTTGCTTTCTTAGTATTTTGTAATATGGAGAAAAACAAATAACAATATGAAGTTTGGGCTGAGTATTGTTTTATTGCCATGTATAATATCGTGTTAAATTAAAAGGGGTGATGATCCTGACAGTGAAAACGTAATTATGGCCATATCTATATAATGTCACATAGTCAACATTCTCCCTCCTGGCCTCCCTTGTGTGATTGTGTCTTATTTATCTTGCACTCAGTAGAGAGAATCCCTTTCCCCAGCCAAGTCTTAATTTCAACCCGTTCGTTATCTTCTTGCTCACCACTGTTAAAAGCCTGCTTATCTTTGCCACACCCTCTTTTCACTGTCACCCATCCCCCACCTCTGGCAAGCGATTAAAAATCCCAGTTTCCAATCCTTTTCAGTTCTGAAGAAGTGTCACACTGGGCATGAAATGCTCACTCTGTTTCTGTCTCTGCAGATGCAGACAGATCTGCTGAGTTTCTCCAGAAATGAATAGTTACAGAATAAATTTTCAATTAAACAAATAACTATGGATACTGCAAATAAAAGTACAAAAATTGCTGGAGAAACTGACAGCTTTGTAGAGGGTCACTGGACCTGAAAGTTTCACTCTGCATTCACTCCAGAAGATGCTGCAACATCGTCTGCAGTTTCTTCAGCAATTTCTATTTTTGAACAATTTCCAAAGAAGTATGTCAAAGATGCTCAAACATTCCATCCAAATTGGAGCGCTGTACCATGGAGACTGAACGATAATGCATGGTGACAAGTTCCTTGATTCTGAAACTGCATAAGACAGGCATCATTGACACAACGGACATCTTAATCATGGTCAGGGCGAAAAACAGAGGGAAGCATATTCACTTCGAACACAGAAGATGGCATTGCGGATGAAACGTTGTTGAGTGGATGAAACCCCTCAACCTCATCATGATACCACAGAATCACAAATGCCAGTTTTCAATCAATTCGCTTCGCAGCACGTGACATGAAGAAACAGCTGAACACAGTAGATACGACAAAGACAATGGGCCCTGACACCATTCCTGCAATAAGACTGAAGACTTGTGCTGCACAACAAGCCGTGTCCCTGGGGAAGCTGTTTCATTCCAGCTCCAACTCTGACATCTCCCTGGCAAACTGGAACATTACTCAACTATGTCCACTCCCCTAAGAGGGGAATAACTACAATCTGACCATTTACCTCCCCTTTAGTCCCATCACGAAAGTCAAATTAGTGGGAATTCTTTTTGACAGAGCTTTTAAGCAGCACAAAACTAACCAGGCCAGTGTGGTTTCAGACAGTCCCCATGTGCAGATGGTGCTGTTGTGGAAATGTCAATAGATTACTAATCAAGACCAGGCTAATGGCCTGGCAGCTGGTGGAAGTTAAAAGTAATTAATAAAATTAATTAAAATCTGGTGTCAGTAATCGTGATCTTGTGTCCAATGTTGATTGTAAACATTGATCTTCACCAATATACTTCCAGGAAGTGAATCTCCCTTGCTTTCCTGGTGTGGCCTAAAATTGGCTCCAGCCACACAGACATGTGATCACTTTTTCAATGGTCTCTAAATCTGCTAAGCAAGACACACTATTGTATGAAACTGCTCCAAGGTCTGAAAGGATATAATCGGACAGAACACCCGGCCCCAGCCTCAGTATCGGAAAAGGGAATGGGAAAAACAGTTCTGTTGACCCTGCAGAGGCCTCCTTCCTAACATCTGAGAGCTTGTGACAACATTTACAGAGCTTTCCCACGGATTGCACAGAAACATTGTGAAAGGAGGAGGTCATTCAACATATTGAGCTTTCCCCATGCTAATGCATGACCAAAGGTCTCCTCAATGGAGTTTTCCCCAAACACTGTTCATTTCACTGAATATGTTTAAACATTGTGAAATATAAAGTTGGAACTGCTGTAATCCCTTCGGTCCATCAATTTTGTGGCACCATTCAATATACAGGCAGTTCTCCGATAACACGCATTTATTAAATATGATATGGCTGTGCCCCCATGTTTTAGGCATGCTAGCCCGGAGAACTGTCATCCCTGCTTCCAATCTGTCTCGCCCTGTCAGAGTTTTATATATCTCACTGAGATCTCCACTCATTTTCCTAAAACCCATGGAATACAGGCACAGTTGCCCCAATCCCTGCTCCTACAACAAACCCGTCATCCCAGAGATCAGTCTGGTCGTGCTTCACTGCACTCCCTCAATGTCAGTTTTGTCCTTTATTAGGTAAGGAGACGAAAACTGCACACAATACTGCACAATGTTCGAGGTGAGGTCTCACCAAGGCCCTGTACAGCTGCAGTAAATGACCCTTACTCCTGCATCCAAATCTCCCTGAAATGAATGTCAATACATTATTTATTTTCCTAACTGCTTGCTGCTCCTGCAACATTGCTTTCATTGACTGGTCTACAGGAAGATCAAGTTTATGTTCAATTTTACAGCTCCCCACTTGCTGGGTCTATATGCACTGGTCATCGTGCCAAAGCCATTCCCAGTATTGACTTCCGTGTTCAGAACTGACTGTCCTACATGGACTCAGAGGGCTGCACAGAAATAAATAAAAATGCAGCTTAATTTCCTTTATAGAGCAACACTTTTTCAACCAATCTCTTTTCAAATGATAGGCTGCCAGTCTATTGTTCCCATCAATGTACACAACATCACATCTCTCCCAATGATCTCCATCTGCCAGGTATTTGCCAGTCACTCCACTTGTCTCAATCACCTTGGAGCTTTATTTACATCTTCCTCACCAACTCACAAGCTGACACCATTTAGTGCTGTCAGTGGACTTAGGAATATTGCATTTGAGCCCCTCAACCAAAGATATAATTTGTACTGGGAATAGCTGGATTCCAAATCCTGATCCTTGTTATATCATCCACGCATTCCGTTCAAAAATCATGGTTTTGTTCCTTATCAGTGTTTCCTGCCAGCTCTCCCAATCTAAAACCATGACCACATATTAGCCCCAGTCCCACAGGATTCGAATTTGCACGAAAGGCTTGGGGCTTTATCAAAAATCTTTCTGAGATTCCACTCGTATTGCATTGATACCTTCTCCATAAGAGATACCTTTTGCTAAAAGCCACTTTCTCAAATATGATGCCCATTTCATAAATCTCTGTTCACTTTGTCTATACCCATTACTTTCAATCCAATACTTTCTCTAAAACTGTTAGTTGCTAATTTCATTCTATTCCCTTTTTCTCACCAGACTAAAGTTCCATAGTATTGCTCGGAAGTTTTGTTTTTGTTTTGCTTTCTTCTGTGAAGGCATAACTGAAGTTTTTTTTTCATTGTTCTGCTATTTCCCTGTCCTCAATTATCCGGTAACAGACTGTAAGAAAGCTGCACCTTTTTCTTTTAATTTTGCCAATGATATATTTTCAGAAGATATTAGAAGTTCACTCATATAAGGTTTGATAAGATATTCTTCAGAAACCCATCAATTCCTATCTTAAACTACGCAATGATTGACCTTTCCCAACCATACAATCACACAAGCACAGACTCTGTACCATCAGAAATACAGCACGGTCTAGATTAGCCCTACTTTCCGACACAAGGCGTTTAGCCGTGAGTCTTATGGCATTTCAAGTGCACAACCGGGTATTTTCTAATGGTTGTGAAGTTATCATAACAACCCCCATCTCAAGAAGCGCATTCCAGACCCCAACAACTCTGTGTGAAAAACAGTCATCAAATCCGCACGAAACCTCAAACCTTTCACTTTAAAATTGTGGGCCTTTGACTAAAAGGAACAGCTGCTGTTTATCCACCCTGTCCATGCCCCTCGTAATCTTCTCCTTCTGAAACACGGCCCCCTCAGCCTTCTTTCCTCCAAACTAAACAAACCCGAGCTTATCCAGCCTCTCTCCATTGCTGATATGACCCATCCCAAGGAACATCCTGTTGAGTCCCCTCTGTACCCCCTCGAGTGCAATCACATCCATCCTGTAATGTGGTTCCCAGAACTACACACCGTATCCCATCTTGGCCAAAACAAATTTCCGCATAGCTCTGATAATCTATGCTTTGATGAATAAAGGCTGTGTTAACGGTCCACTATGTTTTCTCAAATTGTGTATTAACTTGTGCATCACATTCAGGGATGTGTGGAGAAGCACCCTCTGACCTTCCGAGTGTGCTGCCATTCATTGAGTCCTCCCCCGTCTGGTTCCTTCTTCCAAAGTATATCACCTCATATTTATCAGGGTAACATTCCATCTGCTATTGATCCACCCATCTGACCATTCCATCTGTATCTCGCTGAAATATAAGACTTTCGTTCTCACTGCCAACCACCCGAACAATCATTGGATGAAACACAAACTTACTTATCACCCCGCCCCACCCCTCGTCCATATTCGCAGCTGCATCATTTATGATTACCACAAGTAATAAGGTTAAAAATCACACAACATTGGCTTATAGTCTAACAGGTTTATTCAGAGGCACGAGCATTCGAAGCGATGTTTCTTCATCAGGTGTTTGTGCATTTTGATGAAGAAGCAGTGCTTGGAATGCTCGTGCATCTGAATAAACCTGTTAGAATGTAAGATGGTGTTATGCGATGTTTAGAATTTTCCAGTCCAGTCCAACACCAACACCTCCGAATCACAAATATTAAGGGGCACAGCACTGATCCCCGGGGTACACCATTTGACACTGGCCTTCAGTCACACAAACAGCCTTTTACCTCTACCTCCTGTCTCCTCCAACTGAAGTTGATTTGGATGCAACTTGGCAAGTCCTAACGTGTCCTAACTGCTACCTGGATATTCTGTTTCGCTTGACACGTTTGCAGATTATCTGGGGATACTCCCTAATCTTGCCCTGCCAGCAGCAGGTTTCAATGCCCCTGTGTTTGTTAGTCCCCTCCAAGAGAAGAACGTCCTCCTTATTGCAGTCGTAACTGGTCTGTCCCAGCTCATGACATTATTTGCCTTGAATGTGGATTAGAGAGCCAGGGAAGTATTCTGTTAATTTTCAACTTGTCACAGGTTTTGTGAATGTTCTACATTTCACGGTGAGCCAGCTCTCATTCTTTGAAGCGCTGGAGAAAATAGGCCGAGTTTCCTCATCAGGCAATCTCGCTATCTGAGGGATTAATCTGGAAAATGCCCATTGCACATCCTCTGTTGTCAGTATATTCTTTCTGAGATTCGTTCAGCAAAACTGTGCACAATACTCCAGGTACAGTCCCATCAACACGCTGTGAAACTGCTTCAACATGTGTTTACATTAATGTTCTGACTCTCTTAAATGAAGGCAAACCAAACTTTAACTTTCCACTTTCATATATTCCTCCAAATCCCCTTCACATTCATTGCATTTACGAACTCATTATTTGAGTTCTTATAGAAATCCTTCCGAAAATCCAACATATGCCACTTCTCGTGGTTCCCCATTATCTCTGCTATAAGAAACAATTTCAAACAATTCCGAAGTTTATCAAATATGATTTCTCTATCAGAAATGCATGCTGATTCTCTCCATTGTTGCTGTAAATTTCTAAATATCAAAAATCTCAGCCTGTGTAATAGATTTCAAATGTTTCCCTACAGATGTCAAGTTAATTGGTCTGCAGTTCTCCCCACTGTCTCTTTTTCCCTTTGCAGCTGTTTAGATCGCTTCCATTCATCTATTGTGCTTGGATCGCATTTACTAACTTCAATTTATCTACAATAGTTTCTGCCCTCTGCAGAATATACAGGAAAATAAAACACAGTCATTGACAGTGCAATTTATACTTCTATTGGTGATTTATTTCTGACATTTTGATAGGAAGTACATCTGACTTAGCAATGCTCTTTCCAGCTGCACTACCTTGTTCCTGATTTGAATTGACTTTATGTCTTTAGCTCCAGGAGTCCGATATGATCACTTGGTATTACTGGGGGATTTTCTGGATATTCCTCCATGAAGACAGATGCAATGAAATTGGTTGTTTTCTTGGCCATTTCCCTGTTCCCCACAATGACCTCTCCTCTCCCGATTCCAAATTTCCACATTTGACCTTTCATTTTGTTCCTTTGAAATATAAATCGCAGATTGATGCAGTCTTTGTGGACCTGTTTGCTAGCATGTATGTTCGGTTTTTGATTTCCTTATCAGTTTCATGGCTTTCCTTTTTTGGATCGTTAATTTCTGAGAATTCTCAGGTTTCCACAATATCTGGAATTCTTCTGAAGTCACTTCCTATGATTAACATATTTTCTAATCTGTTATTTTAACCATCATTGAGTCACTTTCTCACTCTTTGGTGTTTGTACCTGAAATAAATAGATGTATTTTTCAGACTTTGCAGCATTTCTAAAAACTCCTGGTCCTGACCAGTTATATTCAGGAACACCACAGGAGGATAGGAGGATAGAGAAGAAATTTCGGGAGCACTGGTTGGCTCTTTTCTATCATCGCTGACGGAAGAGTGAGGTCCTGGACGACTGGAGGGTAGCGAATACTGAGCTGTATTCAAGAAAGGCTACAAAGATAAACCTGGGAACTAAAGACCAGTGAACCGAGTGAACCGAGTAATCTAATGGATATGTTACTTGAGAAGATTCAGAGAGATTGGATATATATGCATTTGGAAAGACGGTGTGGTTCGGAGTAAGATTAGAATGGTGCTGGAAAAGCAGAGCAGGTCAGGCAGTATACGAGGAGCATCAAAATTGATGTTTCGGGCAAAAGCCCTTCATCAAATTCAGCACGGGAGTTTGTGCTAGGCAGATCATGATTCACAATTTTGTTGGAGTTCTTTAATGAAGTGACCAGCAACATTGAGGAGGTCCGAGTGGTATACGTAATCTAGGTGGATTCCAGTAAAGCCTTCAATAAGGTTCCACATGGTACCCTGCTCTGGAAGGTTAGATCGCATGGAATTGAAGGGGAACTGGCAAATTAGGTACAGAATTACCTTGATGGTAGGTAGCAGAGTGTAATACTCTAAAAATGCTGGTCAGACTAGAGGCCTGTGACTAGTGGAAATGCCTCAGACGTTGGTACTGGGACCATTACATATTACATATATCTATGATTTAGATGAGAATGTACAGGCATGATTTGTAAGTTTGAAGACGGCACTAAAACAGGCGGCATCACGGAGAGTGAGGGAGGTTATCAGAAATTTCAGAAATTACAGTTGTATCTTGATCAGCTGGAGAAGTTGGCTGAGAAATGGCAAATGGATTTTAATATAGATCAATATAAGTTACTGCATTTTAGAAAGTCAAATCAAGTTTGGAGTTTCATGGTGAATGGTTGGGTCCTAAGGAGTGTCGTCGAACAGAGGGATCTTGGAATTCAGGTGCATGGCTCTTCGAAAGTTGATTCACAGGTAGACAGGACAATGACGAAAGCTTTTGACACACTGGCCTTCATGAGTGTATATCACTGAGTATCGAAATCAGGGAATTACGTTGCAGTTAATTGGATGCTGGTGAGGCCATACTGGTAGCGTAATGTTCAGTTTCTTTTTCAATTTGCTACAGTAAGTGTGTTACTAAATTGGAAAGACTGCTGAAGACATTTACAAGGATGTTACCGTCTCAATGATCTGAGTTATAGGGAGAGTTTGGACAAGCTGGGATATTTTACTTTAGCCTGTATGAGGTTGAGGGGGATCTGACAGAAGTGTATAAGATCATGACAGGCATGGACCGAATGAATGTACTCAGTCTTTTTTTCCCAGGGTTGGGTAATCACAGACTAGAGGGCATCAGTTTAAGGACAGAGGGGAAAGAGGGGAAAGACTATAAGAGAGCCTGAGGAACAACTGTTTTACACACAGGCTGGGACACATATGGAATGAGCTGCCAGCGGAAGTGGTAGAGGCGGGTACATTAACAACATTTAATAGGCATTTGGACAAAACACGGATAGGGAAGGATTAGAAGGATATGGAGCAATGACAGGGAAATGGGGTTAGCGTGGATGGACTTTTTGGTCAGAATAGACTAGTTTGAGCCGAAGGGCCTGTATCCTTGCTGTAGGACTCTATGACTCTAACAATCATTGCTTGTCTCCCACTGAATGTTATGTTGTATTTTCCCAATTCACTGAAGCTAACTTGACCCTCTAGCTTCCAGTCTTCCATGAGGTATAACCAGAATGTATATTGTATACAGGCACCGTGTAAAGTGCACCTTATTAATGCCACTATTCCTTAAATGCTGCTTCAGAGCAAGGTTATAAATTAGCTCGCCTGACCACATGACACCAAATCCCAAATAACCTGCTCTCCAGTTTGCTTCACAACATACTCTTCAACCCACCTCATATACAATTATTTTTGAACATGAGCAGTCACTTAGTTAATGCAGTTTAGATGCAACTTGAAACCATCCAATAAGACTGCAGTATCCACAATAATTGCATATCTAATTTCCAGAGCATATGATACTCAGATTTTTCACAACTGTTTTGGTTTAGATATATGACACACCAATATTTGCTTCTCCTTGCTATTTGTAAGCTCCACTTGAACTGATTCTGTGGAATCTGAGGAACAGGGTCTGTGGCGTTATCAGTGATAGACTTAAACAAGATATTCGGGGAGGCTCACCTCGACTCTGAGATGATCTGAAAAAATGTCTATCAATTCAAGACAAGCAACAATATGCTCCACGCTCTGTCTGGATAAATGCAACCGCATCGATTTGCTCCCTCACACTCACTGTCCATCTGTTATAGAACCTACCCCCGAACAAGGTTCACACCCTATCTCCAAATAAGGCTCAGGCACGACCACCCTCACTATTGAACTCAGCAACTTTCTTCCTCTCTTTCTCTGTCGCCTACTCAGTAGCTCCACACTAATAATACTATATTGGTTCAAACTGTCGACTGACTCCTCCCAGATACCTCACAATTCCCCCCACCTACACGGGCACAGAGAGCAGGGTCACCCTCTGCCACTCACCCTCCACCCTCCCTCCCTTTCTCCCAATGCAGGAGAAGCAGCCTGGAATAGGACAGCAAAGCTATTACAGTGACATACTGCTGCCCCTAGCCCATTTGTTGCTCCCTCAATCCACCTCTCGAGGCTGATACAGAGATATACAGAGATACACTACTCCCCCACCCCATGTTTTGCTCTCTCAATCCACCCTTCGAGGTTGTTACAGTGATATACTGCTGCCCCTACTCCATGTGCTGTTCTCTCAATCCAACCCTTGATGCCGTTACAGGGTAGGGGACCACCCCATTCTGTCAAACAGAATCGTTACAGTGAAACAGAAGGAGACCATTCTGCCATGAGAAGGATCTACACAGGAATATAGAATGAAGTAATTCAGCTCATTCAGTACATTACACAGCCCAGGAGGAGGCCAATCAACCTGCCCGAACTGCTACACAGGAATAGGGAAGCTGTTGTTAACAGGAAATAGAGAAAAGAAATAAATGTTTATTTTCAGGTTGCAAAGCTGTAACTTGTTAGTGAGCTAACCTGCAGCGCCAAGAACATTGGGTGAATTGTCTATTTTGACATGAAGGATAAAACAATGGTAAACAATTTAAATGGAGAGCGATTGCAGAACTCTGATTCGGAAGGTTTCCATGTTCCTGGGACATGAATCACATGAAGTCAGTCTGCAGATGCTGCAAGTGATTTGGAAGTAAGTGCAATGATACAGTTATCAACAAAGGGTATCAGGTTTAATATCAGGAATGCTTTACTGCATCTGTACAGGGCATTGCTGAAACCATATCTGATACACTGCATGCGTTTTTGATCCCAGAAACTAAAAACAGGATATAATTCTTTTCGAAGATTTTCACAGAGGTTTCCCATTACTCATTCCTGGAATGAGGGCCTGTTATTATGGGGGAGTTATCAGTTTCGAACTTCCCTGGGAAATATTATTGAACCATCCATGACTTTCTGAAAAGTGCATCAGCTTGACGCATATTTTCTCTTGTCAGGGAGACTAAAGCTAGGGAATGCATTTTAAGAAAAAGGTGTATTGATATGGACATATGTGCTATGAAGACACCTACCAATATTTACAAATTACACAGATACATGAAAGCATGTCAATAATTCATAAAGTGGGAACATTTGTTTGCGATCGGAAGACGCTGTGTACAACAAAAGCAATGATTCACCTGCATATGGTCCATAATCAGGCTTTCAAGAGAATGTTCCACGAGATCGCACATGGTCCAGTTTGGTGATCAGTTGATGTTATTGTATGTGCCAACACAGAGATGGAGAAAAATGTTCCCTGCCTGAGAAGCAGCAGCCGATTGATCCCTCTCTCTTACTTTGTTCCGCCCAATAGCAAAGCGTGAGACCATAAAATCCCTGAGTTATCTTTGCCAGTTGTGAAGGATTCCTGGTGAGGATTCATGAGAATCTCTCCACTGCCTGAAACAAACGGATTTCAGCTAAATCCAACTATTGCAGAAAGAACTCCCATTACCAGCATCTTGTGTGAGCAAAATAACTTCAAAGGCAGAATAACGTTTGGGACACTCTGCCAATTTAACATTTGCTATGAGTTCAAAGTACTGTGTCTCACTTTTTTTTCTAGAAAATGAGCTACCCTGATGTCTATGTCATTGGCCACCTAACTAAACTGGTTGCATTTAAAATTTGTTGTAACCAGTGGGGTAGTGGCTCTGGATAAGGAAACAATGAGCCTCCAACATTGATTGGAGCACAAATGAGAAATTCTCAAAGGATTGTTCAAATGGAAATTCCCTTCCCCAGAAGTTTGTGGTGCCTGGATGATTACATTTATTCAAAGTTGTGTTGTATTCAAACATTTGACAAACACGTGAATGTAGGAAAATGGTGTACAGGCAGAAAAGTGGTGCTGAGACCACAATCACATCACTTTTTGAGTGGTGGAGCGGTGACAAAGTGTCTAATAGCCCACTCCTGCTGCTCATTCCTATGTTCCTATGTTCCATTCAGCTCCTCACAGCTCCTTAAAGTACCAGATGGAGGCCACATGCTCCAAATGCCGGTTCCACAGTAACACAGGATATCATTCAATCACTCAAGACTGTCACACGGTTTTTTGTGGGTTGGAAAATGTTATTTGGAAAACCAGGTTGGTTTCGAAAGACACCTCTGGTCTCTTTACAGAGTGTCTCCTCTCTGCAACTTGTGCTTCATTTGTTGGTCATGTTGGAGACCCAGATTCACTGTGAATACAGCCCCCATACCTCACCCAGAGATGATTCACAAAATACTTTACTCTCTCTGACTGCAACATTCAATAACAGAACGTTCAGGAAAATTACAATCATTAACTTTGTAATTAGAGAACATGCGAACATAAGGCGCAAGATTAGGTAACTCGGACGATCAAGCCATTGTATACCATCATGGCTAATCTACTGTTGGCATTAACACATCTTTAATATCCAATTCTTCACACACCTTAGCTCTCTGACAGGTCAAAAAATTCATGTACCACCTCTTTGAATACTTTCCGTGATGTAACTCACCTCACTATATAGCCCAGATAATTCCTGGCATTGATTACCCTCTATGAGAGGAAAATACTCCCTACACATACTCTATTGTCTATTGATATGAACAAGAGGTGAACACAGGGGCTCAGGAAAGAGTGAATGGCCTTGATAACAAGGCAGTATTTGAACGAGGATGGCATCAGGACCACCTACTTATTTGAGCTTAATGGGAATCAGGTGTACCCTGATTTTAGCTATTCTGTTCTTTTAAATGTCAAGGTCTTTACCCCGCATCCCTAGCAGTTCAGAAAGTGGCCAGTGTCTTTGTGCGCTCCCTGCATAGGGAGCATCCAGTGCCAGGCGATGGAGTGTGGGGAATCTAGGGGTGGCTTGATGAAAGGCTGCATGCAGTGACGGATGGACTCAGGGATTGAGAGAGACAGAGTAGGTAATCAGGGACATGCACTCACATAAGTAGGTGGGCAAGATTCCCAAGCACTCGGGGAGCCCGAGCACCAGAGCCACTTTTACAATAAAGCCGTCATACTTGCAGCAATTCTCTATCAAACACAAGCAAATATACTGTAGATGGCAGAAACCTGAAACAAACACAGAAACATATTGTGAAGAGAGAAAGTAGTTAATCCTCCCAATGCAGACACGGGGAGATTGCAAAAACTCCACAAAGAAAGGGTCCAGAGATTGGAATTGAACCCGAGTCCCTGACCCTGTGAGGCAGCAGTGTTGTGCCACCACGCTATACAATGATGGGCAAGAGGATTAGTCTAGTTCCATTAATATATTTTCAACAGTCAGTTAACTGGAATGCTCTCACTCAGCCTGTCTAAGATTGGGAAGCCTTTATACAGCAGCAGATTACAATTTAAGAAGCAAGAAAGCGGTGAACAAGAAACATGTAAACTAGCTCGCTTAAGAAAAGGAGATTGCATGAGTTTTGTTAAGATATATAAAAGGGGAGAGTGAACATTGGGCAACCAGAAATTGAAGCTGACTGCAGAGAAATGGAGAACAAAGAATTGGAGAATGAACTGAAAAGGTACTTTCCATCAATCCTCACAATGGTGGACACTACGAACATTCCAGAACTTCAAGCGAGTCAAGGGTGAGGGATGGATGTAATGATCGGCGCTGAGTAGAAGGTACTGGGAAGCTGCAATGTTTGAAAATTGATAAATCACACAGACTGGACAGATAACAACCAAAGTTTTGAAGGAATTAGCGCAGGAGATTGTGAAACCATTGGTCATGACTGTTCAGGAATAACTATCATCAGACAGAGTCCCAGAGAACTGGAAAATGGATAATGTAAAATCTCTGTGTAAGAAGGAAGAAAGGCAAAATACAGTAAATAATAGGTCAGTTTAGCCTGGCATCGGTCGTTAATCGGGATTTAGAGTGCATTGCTAGTAATGAGATTGCAGAGTACCTGGAGGTGCATGGTAAAATAGGGCTGAGTCAGCATGGCTTCATCAAGGAGTGGTCCCACTGACAAGTCTGTCAGAATTCTTTCAGAAGATAATGAGCAGGTTTGACAAAAGGGAGAATGTGATCCGATTTGCTAATAGGGAGTGGGTTAAATTTGAATCTGTGTTAAATTGAATCATGTTAATTTATTGGTTACAACTTGCATAAGCAGATGTACAAAAACAATTAAAAATTGTAAAGGAACAATTCAATACTGGTTAATTAAAATAAGGATGGAGGGTCGGGTGATGTGTTGTTTCTCTATGATGTCGGAGTGGTCGACCCCACTGTGGATCCCAGTGACCATGTCTGGCGTAAACGTTGCAAGCTAGAAGAACTCTGGCTCTGAGTCGATGAGCTAGAGTTTGAGCTTCAAACATTGCGAGGCATCAGGGAGGGGGAGAGTTCCCGCGATGCTGTGATTCAGGAGAGTTACACTCCTTAGATCAACTGACTCAAATTCAGCCAGTGGTTAGAAAACGGAGGGTTTGGCTGTGAGTGAGGCAGATAGAGGGATCCAGGAGGTAGAGTTGCAGGAAACCTCAGCCCCTGTCCGTGTCTAACAGGTTCAAGAGTTTTCTTCCCTGTGTGGATAGAAATAGGGACTGCAGGGAGGATGAGCATATTGGCCACACACCGAGTTGAGGGAAGCTTTCAAGTGGGGCAAGCGAAGAGAAATGTAATTGTAATTGGGGATAGTATAGTTAGCGGCATAGTGACTGTTCTCTGTGATCGGGATTGAGAGTCCTGAAAGTTGCATTACCTACTGGTGTTTGGGTAAGGGATACTTCATCTGGGCTGCAGAGGAACTTGGAGTGGGAGGGTAAAGATCCATTGGTCGTGGTCTTTGTAGGTACTAACGAAAGAGATAAAACTAGGGCAGAGGTTCTGCTAAGGGATACGAAGAGCTCGGAGCTAAATTAGAAAACTGAATCAAAAAGGAAATCATCTCTGGATTACGGCCTGAGCCATGAGCTAATTAGCACAGGGTCCGCAGGAAAATGCGTGGCTCAAAGTTTGATGTGAGAGAAATGAATTTGTATCATGGCACATTGACACCAGTACTGGGGAAGGAGGGCACTGTTCCGATCCGACGGTCTTCATCTTAACCGTGTTGGGACTACTAGAGTCCGAGCAAACCGCATAACTAGGGCTGCAGACTGGACTTTAAGTTAAATGGGGGTGGGGTGGTGTCAGTTTAGGGAAAATTAGAAAAACCGAATTAAAGGAGGGGTAAGACTGCAGAACTCAAAAAGAAGGCGTTTTGTATGTTTTCCTTTATTGGTCAGAGCATTGAGTACAGGTGTTGGGAGGTCATGTTGCGGCTATACAGGACATTGGTTAGGCCACTGTTGGAATATTGCATGCAATTCTGGTCTCCTTCCTATCGGAAAGATGTTGTGAAACTTGAAAGGGTTCAGAAAAGATTCACAAGGATGTTGCCAGGGTTGGAGGATTTGAGCTACAGGGAGAGGCTAAACAGGCTGGGGCTGCTTTCCCTGGAGCGTCGGAGGCTGAGGGGTGACCTTATAGAGGTTTACAAAATTATGTTGGGCATGGATAGGACAAATAGACAAAGTCTTTTCCCTGGGGTCGGGGAGTCCAGAACTAGAAGGCATAGTTTTAGGGTGAGAGGGGAAAGAAATAAAAGAGACGTAAGGGGCAACATTTTCACACAGTGTGGTACGTGTATGGAATGAGCTGCCAGAGGAAGTGGTGGAGGCTGGTACAATTGCAACATTTAAGAGACATATGGGTGGGTATATGAATAGGAAGGGTTTGGAGGGATATGGGCCGGGTGCTGGCAGGTGGGACTAGATTGGGTTGAGATATCTGTTCGGCATGGACGGGCTGGACCGAAGAGTCTGTTTCCATGCTGTAAATCTCTATGACTCTATGACACTAAGTTATTCAAATCTCCGACAGAGACGCAGAGAGCATGGAAAGTGTTAGTAATCAAACTTCAAACACACAGGAAAAACAAATAACAATGAGAAGAGGAAAGGCTAATACAGGGCTGAACTGTTATATCGGAAAGCATGCAGTATAACGAATAAGGTAAATAAACTTGTGACTCATACACAAATTGGCAGGTCGCCATCATGGGAGACGTCGCTGCAAGAGGATCAGGACTGAGAGCTGAATATTCAAGGATATGCATCCTATCAAAAAGATAGGGAGTTGGACAGAGGGGATGGGTTTGTCTTATTATTAAGAAATGAAATTAAATCAATAATAAGAAATGAAGTAAGGTCAAATGTTATAGAGTTTGTGTCGGTAGAATTGAGAAATCACAATGGTTAAAAAAAAGTAGTTAGAGTTCAGTTCAGGCCACCAAACAGTAGTCAGGAGCTGGGGTGCAAGATACACAGGAGCTAGAAAGATGTGTAGGAAATACAAAGTTACAGTAATCATGTGGGTTTTCATTACGGAGGTGGGCTGGGAATTCAGGTTGATGGTGGTTTGGATGAAAAGGAATTTGTAGAATGTCTATGAGATAGCTTTTTGGAGCAGCTTGTGCAGGCAGACTAGATGAGGGAGCTTAAGGTGAAGGAAATCATAGGAGGCAGTGAATCATAATATGATTTAATTTACTCTGCAATTTCAGATGGAGAATTTAGAATCAGAGGTAACGGTATTAAAGCTGAATAAAGGCAATGATAGAGGCATGGGAGAGGAGTTGGGTAGAATTGACTGATAGAAGGGCCCAGCAGGAAAGACAGTGAAGCAGCAATGGCAGGAGATTTTTGGTGTTATTCATGATGCAGCAGAGATATACCCCGAGGAAAAAGTGGCATGGTACATGGAGAATGAGGTAAGTATGTCTGACGAAGGAAGTCATGTATAGCATAAAAGCAAAAGAGAAAGGATATAATGTGGCAAAGTGCAGTGGGAAAGCAGAAAGTTGGGAAACTTCCAAAGACAAAACAGAGGGCAAACAAAGTAAAATATAGAGGGAGATTATTAAATATGGGGGTAAGCTAGTCAGTAAGATAAAGAAGTCTGTAAGAGTTTCTTTCGATATATAAAATATAACAGAAAGGCAAAAGAGGGCATTGGATTGATGGAAAATGACACTTGAGAGATAGTAGTGGGGGCCAAGAAAATGGCCGAGGAATTGAATAATTACTTTGCATCAGTTTCATGGTGGAAGACACGAATAATGTCTCAAACATTCAGGAGAGTGAGGAGCTAGAGCTTAGTATGGTGGCCACCACCATTGAGAACATGCTAGAAAAAAGCTGAATGGCTTAAAGTTGGTTAAATAACCTGAACCAGAGGGATTAAATCCCTGTGTTATAAGGGAGATAGCTGAAGAGTTCGTTGACGTGATGATGGCGATTTTTCAGGAATCACTCGAGAAAGGAACGATCCCAGAGCATTGGAAACCCACTAACGTGACATCTGTTTTTACCCAGGGAGTAAGGAAGAAAAGAGAAAATAAAACGCTTAACTTTTGACATGGGTAAGATCCTGGAATCCATTGTGAAGAATGAGATTTCTGAATACATGGAAGAGTTTGGTAAAATAGGGCAAAGTCAGCATGATTCCATCAAGGATAAGTCAGCATGATTTCCATCAAGGATAAGTCAGCATGATTTCCATCAAATTTGTTGGAAATCTTTGAAGAAGAAATGAACAGGCTCGATAAAGTACAGCCAATGGATGTTATCCACCTGGACGTCAAGAAGGCCTTTGACAAGGTGTCACAAAGGAGATGATTGAGTATGATAAGGTTCCGTGGTGTTAGAGGCAAGTTAGAGGCATGAACAGAAGCTTGTCTGTCCGACAGAAAGCAGAGAGTGGGGATAAAATGGTCCTTCTCAGGATGGCAGCAGGTGACAAGTGGTGGTCTGCAAGGCACAGTGTTGGGACCATAACTTTTTACCTTATTCGTTAACAGTCTAGATGATGGACTGAGGGCACTTTGGCTAAGTTTGCAGACGAAACAATGATAAGTCGAGAGTCAGGTCGGAGAGTGGAGGCGGAGGGGCTGAAGAAGGAGTTGGCCAGGTAAAGGGGTTGGCAGATGCATTCCAATGTCGGAAAGTGTGACGTTGGAAATGGTCTATTTCCTCAATGGGGAGAAGATTCAGAAATCTGAAGTGCAAAGGGACTTGGGAGTTAAGGTGCAGGGTTCTCTTAAGGTTAGCTTGTAGATTGAGGTAGTAGTTAGGAGGGCAGTTTCAGTTATTATTGATGGCATTTATTACGAGAGAAATTGAATATAAGAACAGGCAGTATACAGCTTTGGTCAGACTACATTTGGAGTGTTGCGCGCACTGTTGAGCCCCATATCTCAGGAAGGATGTATTGTCCCTGGAGCGTGTTCAGAAGATTTTCAGGGGAACAGTCGTAGGAGTGAAAAGTTTATTGTGTGAGGAATGTTTGAGTCTATACTTGATATAGTTTAGAAGGAAGAGGGGAAATGTAATTGAAACATACAGAATACTGAATGACCTGAACAGTGTGGATGTTCATACGATGTTTCCATTGGTAGGAGAGACTAGGAACCAAGGACACAGCCTTAGTTTAAAACGAATACCTTCTAGAACGTTGATAAGGAGACTTCTTTAACCAGGGAATGGTGATTCTTTGCAATTTATTGCCAGAGAAGGCTGTGGGGCCATGTCATTGAGTATATTTGAGGTGGTGATAGTTTTTTCATTATCCAGGGCATCAAGAGTTATGGGGAGAACGTCGGAGAATGGGCTTGAGAAACTTAGCAGTGATGATTGAATGGTGGTGTAGACTTGATCAGCAAACTGGCCTAATTTCTGCTCCTATATCTTATAGTCTTATGGTCTAAACCTTAAGGAGGCACCTTGCATCTCTGAGAATATGGATTAATGTCCTTCATGAATGTCAGTAGCTGGTGGGAATAGTGAACTGTTTTAGAATGACAGTATTGTGGCTGCTGTCGGGGTGGTGGATAATATGACATTCAGTGCAGGATCACACACCAACTGTACTGTATAAATGTGGGGAGAGTTTATTCAAAACATGAACCTCTCTGTCTCTCTCAATCACTGTGGGGATTGGGGGTTGTGGTGGGTAGGTGTAACGTCCTCAGAGGCACTTAAACTATCCAGATTCATGCATCCTGAGTGAAACAAAAGTGATGGAATTTATCACCTTCCCATTGTCTGTTTAGAATAGAAGGAGTGATTGTCCATTCCTCTCAAGGTTCACTGCAATCACCTCTTATTATCTCACAGCGTGACAGATCAACCTTCACTCACTCCTCATGGTGCCATCATCCCAGGGATTAATCCGGTGGAACTCCTGTTTATTCTTTCTGTGATAAGGAGATCACTCCTTATAAAGGAGATAAAATCTGTCCACAATACCCCAAACACTGCCTCAACAACACTCTCAGAGTTGAACACAATAATTCCTGTCCCTCACTTAGCTGGCTCCATTTCCTTCATGTGACACAGGAAGCCATTCATTTACGATGCACTGTCACTGAGTTGGAATTTAAAACATCCTTACATCTGTAGGTCAACATCAATAAAGCCAGCACCAGAGATGCCTATAGAGATGGACATCACTCTTGGGGAGAGACCCAATCACAAAGAATACATATAAAATAGTGAATGGCCACCTACCTGAATGGAATTCACCTGCAGGAATGTGGGATACAGGCAGAGGAAGGGAGTTATCTTTCATTTTGGTCTTCCCTCACGGGATGTGTGCAGCCCTGGTCAGGCCAGCATGTTATGCCAGCCTTGAACTCAGTGGCTGGTTCAGCTGTTCCACAGGACAGTAAAGAGTAAAACACAGTGCTGTGGGTTTGCAGTCACACAGAGACCTGACCAGAGAAGAATGACCCATTGCCTTCTCTAATGGGCATGAGGCAAGCCGATATCAACAGATTATAATTTTGTGGCTCTAGATTATGAGCCAGTGAAGTAACCACCATACACTGTCTTTCCATCTTTCTAATTCTGTGCAGGGAACAACGTAAACATCTCAAGTGCAATTATTTTGCAATGGACACGTGGTAAGAAGGGACTTGAAACAGCTACATACGGAGATTAACAAAGGCACAAACAATGGTTTATTCAGGAGTTGTACTCCGGCTGAGGAGGAGACTGGGATGTCATGGTGGCGGTACTGAACTGGATTGGTGAGTGGGTGGATATGGAAATGTAAACTTGTGCAGGAGAAAATGAATCATGGAGAACAGTCTGTTTCATCCCCGCATATTGGTGCATAATATTTAAATAACCATTTGCTAGTTATAATTTGTAAAGAATGGACACTTTGATTGGAACTGAAAACATTGACTTGCACCTTTCCAAAATTTCCATATCATAACCATCAATTCAGTTCAGACCGTTTCACTAGACAGATTGAGTGACATACCAGGAACACCAACTATAGCAAGGATAGGATAGTAACCAGCTTGAATAACCATCAGTGCATCTTCAACACGCGATGTTAATGATATCCAAGGCTGGAAAAGCCAGAAAAGACCCCAGGATAAACTCCTGTCCATTGCTGGAAATTTCCATTCGAATGTTCTCAGATCCTGATCCATTGTTGAAACATCCAGTCTAATGTTTCCAGATTTTGATCTCTCCTCCTTCTCTGTTACTGGTGTGGGTGATGCTCCCGCTCAGAATATGGGATAACACATGGAACGCGTTCCCTTATTGATAGAAGAGGGAAACTCTCTGCGGACCCATAGGATCCATGGAGACTCATATAATCACAATCGCTGAACAAATAGCTCCAGCTAACCCTTTTCAATTTGATAATGTTTTACTAAAATTCAAAATAACTTTGAACATTGATACATTCAGGATGTGATATGTGAGTGTTACTGAAGGAAGGAATGTCGGAGGTGGCAGACTGATTGTGTGTAATCATTCAGTCTGCCTTGGATATAGAGGTAATGCCAGAGGTTTAACTGAACATAAACATGTTTCTCTGCTCATAAATGGGGAAATAAATCCTATAATTACTGATCAGTCATCGCAAAATCACTAAAACATTGAGAGAACATCTGTCCATGATCTGATGGCAATATGTTTATAACAATCAAACGGCATGCATATGTTAACAGAGAATTGTACGTGACAAATAAAATTCAGATTGTTATTTAAGTATCAGAGAGGGCAAGCGTGGATGTTGACGTTATCAATGTTAAGGAACTGTGATGAAGTATCATCTACTGACTTCAATTACATTGTAATTTTGACATTGGGGAAAAGACAGAAGATGGAGTGGACTGGGGGACATGGCTGTTCAAAATGGGAAGAGGTACATTGATGTTCCCCAGTTTTCACTATTGGAACGTTACTCTTTATAACTCATATGAAAACAGAGTCAAGGATACGTCTACAATGAGAAATTAGCAGAGACAATATTAATGAAATGTATTTATGCAATACAAAATACAGGGACAAAATGATTTTCTATACAGACCAAAATATGCAAAGTACAAAGAGATAAGATTGTTAAAATGCACTCCTGATATTGAGATATATAAACTGAAACGTGGATTAGAAACCTAGGATACTGGTGTGTAAACTTTATCAATCATTATTTGATCCACAGCGGAGCTGCTGATTTCCCCTCTGTCAGTGATACCCCTCACTAGATTCTCTGGCCCAGTCTCTCACACAGTATCTGGAGATGGGGTGGGAGTTTTGGGTGCGGTTATCATTTCCTGCTGCTCATGGCATGGTTTATTTAAAAAATCCACCTTCGCCATGGAACTAATCTACTGATCTATTGGGTTCTGCTTAGATGTCAGTAACCCAGCTCTGTGATATTATTGGAAAGAAATGATCTGGGATGACAGCCAGCGGTCACAGAGTATGGCACCCAGACAAAGGGCTTGCAGTTCAGAGGAATCTCTAAGTAAAACTTCCAACTTCTTTCTGTCCGTATTTATCTACACTCATGCTGTCTTCTGATTTATCTGACTTCACCCTCATCTAACACCTCTTCCTCTCCCACTCAGTCAATCGCTCCCCTTTCTATCCTCTCTCAGTTTATCTCACTTCACTTTCTTTTTCTCTGTTTATTTCTTCAAAGTTTGTGAGAAGATTTGTGAGAACAGCCAGGGAATTCTTAGATGCTTGTCACTCATCCACAGATTCAATCAATAAGCACACATTGATCCAATATACCGGCCACTGCAGCGGACAGCTGGAACTGACAACCGGAAGCGGTAGAGACAAATCACTATAAATGCCTGAGGAAACATCACAGAAGCGCTTCACAGGACGCTCCCACGCACTGAGGATGTCACCTAGACAGGGGACGCAACGTCTGCAACATAAATTCCCAGCTCGGCGAACAGAATCACCACATCTGTTGATTTCTCTCTCACACCAGCTATCTCCATATATTGTATCTCCAATTGTGCAGTTGAAGTGCTTGTGACCCCACAATGGGTTGACAGACCTCCATCGGTGTTATAATAATTCGGCAGTTCTCTGATCCACAATAAATACTTTAGGTGCCTGGTCAGATAAGCTGGTGCGGTGACAGGTACAGTGCACAATCACCCATTATCTCTTCCTTTTCTTCTCTGATGTGCAGCTGCCTTGAAATGTCTTGCAAACAAAATAGACTGAATGAAATTCGAGCAGTCCAGAAGACATTCATGACGGTGGATTTCAATCAGGATTTAATGAAGGTTGAGGATCCAGATAAACACAAGCAATGAAAGAAAAACAGGGCAACACAAGAAATAGCAGCTGAGTACTACATTTGGTTCCAAATAGGCCTCATGGTATAATCGCTAGATTATCAATCCAGAAATTCAGCTCTTATTCTCTGGACCCAGGTTCGAATCCCGCCACTGCAGATGGTGGAACTTCAGTTCAATAATTTTTAAAAAGCTGGAATTAAGAATACACTGATGAGAATGAAATCATTGCCGATTGTCAGAAAAAAAATCCATTTGGTTCACTAATATCCTCCAATCAAGTAATCGTTTATCCTCACTCCAGACACAAAGTAATGTGATGACTCTCACTCGCCCTCTGAAATGGTCCAGCGTATCATTCAGTTATATCAATCTATTCAAAATCTCAAAGAAATAAAACCGGGTGGACCAACAGGTATCGATCTGACCACCGAAAAAGTCATTTGGAAACATCACTGTCGAAATTGCAAAGTCCTCCTTACTAACATGATGCTTTCAGACGTGAGTTGGGAAGCTTGGACTGGGAGCAATTGTTCCATGGAAAGGGCACTATAGACATGTGGAGACTGTTTAAGGAACAGTTGTTGCGAGTGATGCATAAATGTGTTCCTCTGAGACAGGCAAGAAAGGGTAAGATAAAGGAACCTTGAATGATGAGAGCGGAGGAGTTTCTCGTCAAAAGAAAGAAGGCAGCTTACGTAAAGTGGAGGAAGCAAGGGTCTTGCTCAGCTCTCGAGGATTACAGGCAGGCGAGGAAGGAGCTCAAAAATGGCCTGAGGAGAGCCAGGAGGGGGAAGGAAAAAGGCTCGGCAGAAATGATTAGGGAGAATCTAAAAGCGTTTTACACGTATGTGAGGAATTAGAGAATAATCAAACAAACAGTAGGGCCGATCAGGGATATCATAGGGAACTTGTGTATAGAGTCTGAGGAGGTAGGGGAAGCCATAAATGAGTTGTTTGCTTCTGTTTAACTAAAGAAAAGGACCTTGTAGTGAATGAAACCATTGAGGAGCAGGTAAACATGCTGGAACGGATAGAGGTTGAGGAAGCTGATGTGCTGAAAAGTTTGACAACCATTAAGATTGACAAGTCGCCAGGGCCAGACAAGATTTGGCCCGGCTGCTTTGGGAAGCGAGAAATGTGATTGCTTCGCCGCTTGCAAAGATCTTTCCATCCTCGCTCTCCACTGGATACGTACCTGAGGACTGGAGGGAGGCAAATGTAATTCCTCTCTTCAAGAAAGGAAATAGGGAAATCCCCGGCAATTACAGACCAGTAAGTCTCACATCTGTCGTCTGCAAGGTGTTAGAAAGGATTCTGAGGGATAGGATTTATGACCATCTGGAAGAGCATGGCTTGATTAAATGCAGTCAACACAGCTTTGTTAGGGGCAGGTCATGCCTCACAATTCTTATTGAGTTCTTTGAGGATGTTACTAGACAAGTTGATGAGGTTCGAGCGGTGGATTTGTTATATGTGGACTTCAGCAAGGCATTTGATAAGATTCCACATGGTAGGCTCGTTCAGAAAGTCAGGAGGAATGCGATAAAGGGGAATTTAGCTGTCTGGATACAGAATTAGCTGGTCGACAGAAGACAGCGAGTGGTAGCGGAAATAAAGTATTCTTCCTGGAAGTCAGTGTTGAGTGGTGTTCCACAGGGCTCTGTTCTTGGGACTCTACCATTTGTAATTTTTAATAATAACTTGTATGAGGAGATTGAAGGATGGCTTAGCAAGTTTGCAGACGACACAAAGGTTGGAGGTGTCGTTGACAGTATAGAGGGCTGTTGTAGGCTGCAGCATGACATTGACAGGATGCAGAGATGGGCTGAGAGGTGGCAGATGGAGTTCAACCTGGATAAATGCGAAGTGATGCATTTTGGAAGGTCGAACATGAAAGTTGAGTACAGGATTAAAGACAGGATTCTTGGTAGTGTGGATGAACAGCGAGATCTTGGTGTGCAGGTACATAGATACCTTAAAATTGCCGCCCAAGTGGACAGAGTTGTTAAGAAAGCATATGGTGTTTTGGCTTTCATTAACAGGGGGGTTGAGTTTAAAAGCAGTGAGAGCTTGTTGCAGCTTTATAAAACTTTGGTTAGACCACACTTGGAATACTGTGTCCAGTTCTGGTCGCCCTATTATAGGAAAAATGTGGATGCTTTGGAGAGGGTTCAGTGGAGGTTTACTAGGATGCTACCTGGAATGGAGGGCTTATCTAATGAAGAGATGTTGACTGAGCTTGGACACTTTTCTTTCGAGAAAAAGAAGGAAGAGAGGGGGCCTAATTGATGTGAACAAGATAATGAGAGGCATAGATAGAGTCAATAGCCAGAGACTTTTTCCCAGGGCAGAAATGGCTAAGACAAGGGGTCACAGTTTAAAGCCGCTTGGCGGAAATTATAGAGTGGATGTCAGAGGCGGGTTCTTTACGCAGAGAGTTTTGAGAGCATGGAATGCATTGCCAGCAGCAGTTGTGGAAGCAGGGTCATTGGGGACATTTAAGAGACTGCTGGACATGCATATGGTCACAGACATTTGAGGGTTCGTACATTAGGTTTACCTCACATGAGGATCAATGGTCGGCACAACATCGTGGGCTGAAGGGCCAGTTCTGTGTTGTACAGTTCTATGTTCTATGTTCTTACATCTGAGGGCTTAGTGCCAATATTGCGATAACCGGCTTACAGATTAGTCAAGCAACAGCCTGACATAGTCATGCTCACGAAATTATACCTTTCAGAAATACCCCAGACACCACCATCACCATCACTGGATATGTTCTGGCCCAAGGTCAAGACCGATCCATCAGAAAGAGCAGCTCAGTGCGATACATTCTGGAGGTGGTTGCTCTGCGAGTCCCCAAAATTAACTCCGGACCCAAAGAAGCCCCATGACTTTAAATTAAACGTGGGCAAAGCAGCCTTACTGATTATCATGTAACGTCATTCCTCAGTTGAATCAGTACTCTTCCACGTTGAACAGAACTTGGAGAAAGCACTCACTGTGAAAAGGGGCACAAAGTGTATTCTGGCTGAGGAATTTCAAAGTCAACCACCAAGAATGGTTTGGCAGCAGTACTACTGATCACGCTGGTCGGGTATTACAGGACATAGCTTCTAGATTGGGCCTGCAGAAGTTCGTGAGGGAATGAACGAGAGGGAAAAAACATACCTGACCTACCAACTGCAGGTGCATCTGTCCATGACAGCATCGGTAAAACAGACCACCGCACTGTTGTTGAGCAGGCAAAGTCTCACGGTCACATTGAGAATAAACTCTATTGTGTTGTGTGGCACTATTCCCATGCTAAATGGCACAGACTTCCAACAGATCTAGCAACTCAAGACTGAGCATCCATAAGATGCTGTGATCATCAATAGCAGAAGAACTATACTCCAGCAAAATCTGTAATGTCATGGCCCAGCATATAAACCACTCAAAAATCCCATCAAGCCAGAGGATTAACCCTAGTGCAAAAGAGAGTGCACAATGGGAAAAAAAACTGCTCAAATATGTTCTGTACATAAAACACAGGGCAATTCAACCCAGAAATACCGCCTCATCATTCTAATCTCCATCATCAATAAAGTGATGGAAGGACTGATCAACAGTGCTATCTAGCAGCACCTGCTCAGCAATAACCTGCTCAGTGACGCCCATTTTGGGTTCCACCGGGGCCACTCAGCTCCTGACCTCAGCACAGCTTTTGTTCAAACATAGAAAAATGAACTGAATTCCAGCACTTGAAATCAAGGCTGCATACTTTTAAATTTCGCATCAAGGAACCCAAGCAAAAAGGATATTGCGAGCAAGTACTTCATTATTGGAGTCATACCTGACACATCGGAAAAAGGTCATTGTTGTTGGAGGTCAGTCATCTCAGTTTCAGAATATCTCTGCAGTAGTCCCTCAGGATAATGCGAATGTAGGTTTGCTCCATGAACTGGAATGTTCATTTTCAGACGTTTCCTCACCATATTATTTAAAATCTTCAGTGGCCCTCCGGATGGTCCAAACATATTCTGCTTCTTCATGAATCGCCATCTCTCCATCATAAGTTCAGAAGTGGGAATATCCGACAATGACTGCACAATGTTCATCACCATTCGCAAATGCTCAGGTATGGAAGCAGTCCTTGCCAAAATGCAACAAGATTTGGACAATATCCAGGCTTGGGCTGACAAGTGACAAGCAACACTCGCACCACACAGATGCCTGACAATTACCATCACCGGTAAGAAGCAATATAACCACTTGGTATTCAGCAGCATATTTGTCATTAAACTCCCGCCCCCCCCCCCCCCCCCCCCCCCCATCAATACACTTGGGGTTACCATTGACCAGAAACTTAGCTGGAATCGCCACGTAAACATAAGAGCATATCAGAGGCTAGGAATACTGCGCAAGTAACTCACCTCCTGTCTTCCCAAAGCATGTTCACCATTTGCAAGGCACAAGTCAGGAGTGAGATGGAATACTCCCCAATTGCCTGAATGAGTGAAGCCACAACGACACTGAAGAAGCTTGACACCATCAAGGACAAATCAGTCCAATTGCTTGGCACCATTTCCACAAGCTTTCACTCCACTCACCAGCAACGGTCAGTCGGAGCAGTGTATACTATCGACAAGATGCGCTGCACAAATTCTCCAAAGATCCTCAGAAAGCACCTTCCACTCCTTCGAGCACTTCCATGTAGAATGATAATGCAGCAGGCTTTTGTGAACGCCACCACCTTCAAGCTCCGCTCCAAACCAGTCAACATCCTGAGTTGAAAATATATCACCATTTTTTTCACTGTTGCTGGGTCAAAACGCTGGAATTCCATACCTTATAGCATTGTGGTTCAACGCACAGCAGATGGACTGCAGCGGTACAAGAAGGCAACTCAGCACCACCTTCTCAAGGGGGCAACTAGGGACGGACAAGAAATTATGGGCCCGTCCAGTGATTCTCATAACCAAAAAATAAGTTTAAAAAGTTCCAAGTGGGGCACCTCGATGGGACAGGTTGTCTGATTTGAACACGAACAGGAAAGCAGTGTTTCTGATACTAACATTTTAGACCTTTCTGTTATTAGATAGGTGTTCAGTCTTCAATGACATATTGTTGCTGAGTGCTGTGATAAATTGCACCTGTTCTGTTAAATGCAACAATATTAGCGTAACAGGATCGATCCTTCAAAAGTGCCAGACTGAAAATAACAATAATCATAGAGACAATGTACTCCCGGTAGATGAGACTCACAGATAGCCGCTTATATTCAACATATTACTGCGCTACTGGTTAACACTGTATCCTACCACCGTCCATTTTACAGGGGTTACCACTGACCAGAAGTCAAATCAACGTACAGATACAAGGGTTACAAGAGCACGTCAGAGACTTACAATTCTGCATTGAATAATATACTGTATGACCATAAGGGCATGAGATATATCAATTTGTTGGGCCATTATGCCTATCTCTTCACTCTGAAACTGTGCCATTTTGTCATAGTCTCTAAGATTAGTGGAAAAATCTTCTGTACTCTAACTGTATCAATTTTTGTGGTAGTTGATCAATTTCAATCAGATGCGCCCCCCCCCCCCCATTCTTCTAAATTCCATTGAGTACAGACACAGAGCCCTCAACTGCCGCTCATATAACAAGGCATCATTCCCAGGATAGATCATGTCCAACACCCGTAGATCCTTCCCCAGAACAGCTCATAATAATCCAAAAGCCGTCTGATCATAGCCCATTGCATTCTCAGCAGAATGTCTCTGCTCTTGTATTCTCACTCTCTTGAAATGAATGTTAACATTATATTTGTTTTCTGAACTGCCAACTGAACCTGCGCATTAACCGTAAGAGAGGACGATGACTTCAAACTTTGTTTGTGCTTCAGATTTCATGAAGCCTTTTAGAACATAATGTCTGCCTGTATTCCGCCTACTGAAGTGCATAATCTCACACGTTCCCATGTTGTGTTCCATCAGCCATGTGTTTTCCCAGTGTCCTAACCTGTCCAAGCCTTTCTGCAGCCTCCCCACTTCCACAATATCACCTGCCCATCCAATCATCATTGTATCATCTGCAAACCTCGTAAAACTCTTCCTTCTGAAGCCGAAGTCCCAACCTGATTCAAGAAGGTCAACAATTATCCTGGTAAGTGAGAAAACACATGGACCGTGCCCTTATAGACTGCAACTGGATCCTCAGGTTTCTGACCCACAGACCACAATCGTGAAGATCGGTAAAATCACTTCCTCCACAATGACATGCAACACTAAAGCTGCTGAAGGATATGTTCGCAACACCCGACAATACTCCCCGTAAACCCACGGCAGTACCCTCAGCTCCCTACTGTACTCCCTATACACCCATGGCAGTGCCCTCAGCCACTTAACGTACTCCCTCCCTGTACACCCACAGATGTGCCCTCAGCCCATTATTGTACTCCCTGTATACCCACGGCTGTGCCCTCAGCCCACTAATGTCCTCCATGCACACCCACAGCTGTGTCCTCAGCCCCCTACTGTATTCCCTGTACACCCACGGTTGTTTCCTCAGCCCCCTAATGTCCTCCCTGTACACCCACGGCTGTGCCCTCAGCCCCTTAGTGTACTCCCTATACACTCAAGGCTGTGCCCAGGCCAACTACTGAACTCCCTGAACACCCACAGTTGTGTCCTCAGCCCCCACTGTCCTCCATGCACACACACGGTTGTTTCTGCAGCCCCCTACAGTTTTCCCTGTACTCCTAAGGTTGTGTCCTCAGCCCACTAATGTCCTCCCTGTACACCCACGGCTGAATTTCCAAATTCCAAACAACGCCAGCTACAAGTTCGCTGATGACATCACTATAGCAGTACGGATATCAAACAACAACGCGTCAGAATGTAGAAAGGAGATATAGGGCTTGGTAGCATGATATATTGATAATGACCTCTCTCTAATCCTGTGAACGTAAAGGAGTGATCTTGACTTTAGGAAGAAAGGAAGGGAACACACTCCATCTACATCAACCGTTTGAGGGAGTGCAGAGCATCAAGTCCCTCGGAGTGATGATAACTGACAACCTGTCCTGAACTTCTCACATAGGTCCGACAGTCGGGAAGGATCAACAATGCCTCTCCTTCCACAGTTGGTTCAGGAAATTCAGCATGCGCTACTTCTACAGATGCACCATTGAGGGCGTGCTGTCCAGGTGCATAACAGCCAGGTACAGCAACTGCTCGACTCAGGACCGTGAGAAACTACAGAAGGTTGGGTGCACAGCTCTGACCAACACGAACTCTAACATCCCAACCAATGATTCCATTTACATGGCTCGTTGCCGCAGAAAGGCAGCCAACATCTACCCCAGATTACTGAGAGAAGGGAGAGAGGAATTAGCTGGGGCATTAACAGATATCTTTGTAGCATCCTTGAACACTGCTGAGGTCCCGGAGGGCTGGAGATCGGCACAGGCTTGGACCACCGAATGGCCTGTTTCTGTGCTGTAATGTTTTGTTCTAACATTATGAAAGACCCATCACACCCCAATAATGGTCTCCCACACCTCTTCGATCAGGCTAACAGATACAGCAGCTTGAAAACACAGAGCAGCTGGTTCAGCAACAGCTTATTCCCGGCTGTTATGAGACTGATGAATGTACTCTCTAATCTCAGATAACGCTGATCTTGTTCGTGTTAATCTCGCCTCGCGCACGCCCTGTGCAGCGTAACCTGCATGCCTCTCAGACATGTTTTACAGCTATGGTTCTGTACATCCTTGCTTAATATGAGTTGCCTGTACAAGTTGGTACATGCCAATGTAAATTCTCACCTCCCTTCCCCCAGCTCCCTCCAGTGCTCGCTCCAAGGTCTCTCCGGTCCTCACCCCCAGCTTCTCCCATTCCCCATCCCTTGCTCATTGTGAGCCCATCCCCAGCTCCCTGTGTGCTTTGTCTCTCACTGTTTCTCTCACACTGTCTGTTTCCCTGTGTTTTCTTTTTCTCTGTCTTCTGTTTCTTTCCCTGAACTTACTATCTCCCCTTCTCCCTGTCCATATGACTGTTTGATTCTTGTTTTGTTTCCTTTCTCAGTTTAACTCTCTGTCCTTCTGTTTCCCTCGCTGTGTTCTCTCTCTCCTTATACGTGTCTGTCTCTTTTTCCCTCGTTGTGATGGTGATTGCTTCTCTAAAATTTTGAAGCATGTGATGGCTCTTTGGTTAGATGTTTGCAATTCAATAAACTCAATTGTGTTTTGGTATCTTGGACATAATTTAAATTTATTGGTTAAATTTCAATTGTTGTCAAAACAGCAAGCAGAACATCGATATCCATTTAACAACCATTGGTTGCATCTAAATATTTTGGAACTGTCTTCTCCCAGTGCTCTGCATTCTGACAATTTGAAAGCATTCTGTTCATGTGCATAATAGTGTGACAGTAACTGCTCTTCCCAGGACCATAAGAAATTACAGACGGTTGTGTGCACAGACCAGACTATCATGGAAGACAACCTTCCAACCATTTATACTTCTCGTTGTCAGCGAAAGGCTGGCAACATCAAATATCTCTCCAAAACCTGTAATTATCTCCTACAACCTCTTCCAAAAGGGAGGAGATACAGAGGCTTGGAAACATGGGCCTACATGCTCAGGAACACCTTCTTCCCTACTGTAATTAGACTGACGAATTGAAGTCTCTAACTTTTCAAATAACATTAATCTTGTGAAAGACGATCTTGCTTTGCACACCTCCTGTGTTGCTGTCACCTTGTCCGCCTCACTCTGTGTAAGTGCCCTGTGAGGCTCAAGGTCTTCTCAAGGGCAATCAAAACAGTGAACTAATGCTGGCCCAGCCAGCGATACCTATATCCCATTAATAAATATAAGAACATGACGACACTCAGGGAACACAGACCGGTGGGATCAAATCGCTTTAAACATGATCTTAGATAGATAGAGATTTCCCTCGGTATCTGAAAGTAGAGCGTTCCTACAAAGCCTTTCATAAACTGATTCAGCATAAAGCGAAGAAGCATTAATTTATGCGTGAAAAATTTACCTTCCTTGTTAAAAGTGAAAATCCTCTTCGGATTTGTTATGGTTAGTGAAAACAGGACCTAATGGAGGATTTTCGGAAAGGGAAGTGGCAAAAAGCGAATTTTTGAAAAGCGGTGGATACATGTACCGACATGGGCGTGATATTCAGGAAGGTGGGAAAAGTTAAAAGAAATGAGGTGGATCTCACATTTTATTTCCACCCCAGCTGATCATCATTCCCTTTGTTTGCTCTTTGTCTTCTATCTCTCTCTTTCTCTATCGATTCAACTCACTCCTCCTGCCCTTCAAAGCAGACTTCCCTGTCACCAGCATTATTCCCACTATTTTCCAGCTGCTTTCAGTTCAGAAAAACTCCCCAGCACTTTCTGATCTTTTCTTTGCATTTTTTATGCAATTTCGGATCTCCAGCATCTATCTTTATTTGGTTTATCCTTCAAATTTGTTATCCCATGGGAAGTCGGCATCTCTGCCAACGGCAGCATTTGCTAATCATCACTAATTGCCCTGACTCTAACGCCTTTCCACAAGCCAATATAAAGTCAAGCTCAATGATATTGGTCTGAAGTCACACATAACCCAGACCGGGTAGTAGTATTGGACTTCTTTACCGAAGATCATCAGTGAAACAGGAAGGTTTTCAGACAAAATGTGGGTTTTATGGTTGTTTTTCGTGAAATTCACTTTTATTCCAATTCTTATCATTTTTATTTAAGTTACACCATCAGCTGTAGTAGGACTTGAAACAAATCACTTGAAACCATGTCTTTCGTTTAATAAGCTTTGCTCCTGAATTACATCCAGCGACATTCCTACTCTGATACATTGTCCTAATCAAGAAGTAATGTCCGAGACATGAACAATTTTGTGATTGAAATACATGTAACTGGAAATGTGGCCAGAAGAGAGCTTGAAATATAAGGTCTGAATTTTACCAACGTGCAGACAATGGATTGTTCAGCCACAGCACTGACGCAGAGATGGAGAATGGGGATATTGTGAGCTGGAAGTGGACAGGGTTGGTGACATAGAGAACAAGAGATATAAATCAGTTCAGGGCAAAAAGCGGTATCGACGTTGTGCACAGATTTGTACTTAGATGTTTGTAAGGGAGTGGTCTGCAATTCAGATGAATGGAGACTACAATTGAAATTGAAGATAAAAGATTCTTTCATTGGCAACTATAGATAACAGAAATTGCAATGAATTCAAAATTGTTTATGGGATTAATGAATGGACAGAAGTAGAGAACACCAACAATAGCGAGAATAGGTAATGATTTAGAGATGCCAGTGTTGGATTGGGGTGTACAAATTTAAAAATCACACAGCAGCAGGTTATAGTCCAACAGGTTTAATTGGAAGCACACTCGCTTTCGGAGAGTCACACCTCCACCATTGGTTAGTAACACATACCCTCCACCCAGCCCAAAATAATAATCAGCACCACAAATATCCGATATGGTAGAAATTTCCAACAGAGGAAAATGTTGAAAAGACCCAAGGAAAGTTACCTCTCCATTTGAGTAATTATCCAGTCCATTGTTCTCAGATTCATATCTGTCTTTTCCACGTCTGTGCAGCTGCTGATCTCTGTTACTGTTGGAGCTGATGCATCTGCTCCTGCACTGGGATAGCGCACTGAGTGAAGCCCCTCACCAATAGGACACAGTTACAATGCATGGAGACTGACATCAATCACAGTCACTTAGCAAACAGCTCTAGCTTTCAATACAGCACATTCAGTTCACAATATATCTGGACTGGACTGGATGCTCACATCGCTGGCTATTGGTCACATCTCCCATCACTAATTGCTCTAGTGAAGTCAATTGTGAGGGAGAATGATGGAAGTTTTCTTATCGCAGCCTCGATGACTCTGCCCTGTTGTACGTTTGCAATGCTGTCACCATCTTATCCCGAATCTCCGCCCCTCCACAAAAAAAGAAACACAATCAGGATGTTGTTACTGTGCTGATCTCTCCTCCACGGGAACAAACGCCACTGGGCACAATTGCCTTGAACATAGACAGGAAGTGTGGACTTCTCTGAATGGTCCTCTCACTGCTCTAATAAAGAAATGTTGGACCTTCCATATGTAATATGTATCAGTAATTAATTTATGCAAATTGACAAACATCTTAACGCAGTTTTATTTGCTGTAAAACAGTAATGTTTACACTTTTGTCCCCTCAGTCCAAAACCAAAAGTGAACTTATTCATTAAGACTTATGAATTAATAAGTCAGACTTACCGAGTAGATCGGGAGGAATGGGGATAGTGGCTGTGGAGACTGCATGGGGAGTACAATGATATTCCCCAGTCATCATCACTCTTAACGTCAGATAGAATTAAATATAGTTCACAACAAGGAACGAGCCAACGCTTGGGATATGTAATGCTCAATGACAATGTGAAGTGAAACGGATAATTTTAAATATGATAAAGTGAACTATATTTTATATACACACCATTGAATAGGGTCACCGCACCTGAAGCATTAATTTTGATGTCTCTTCACAGATACAGCCAGACCTGTGAGCTTTCCCACCAACGTCTGTTTTTGTTTGAGATTGATCATATTGTTCATATCTGGCAGGGTGCTTATAAATAAAAGCAGATGCTATTAACAAAATGTACAGGGATATGGGATCAATACAGGAAAATAATAGTAGAAATATCGCTCATTCCAAACTGGAAGAGACAATGGGTTGAGTTTTCACCATCTTTGCTGTAATAATTCTATGTTATGCATTGAAAGCTTTTGGAGATTGGGGAGACAAGCTTGTTCAATGAAGGAGACAGAGTGTTCCATCATCAATAATCTATCCCTATTATTTCATGAAGTTCAACTGCCTCTAAATTGTATTTTCAATCAAAATAGATTTCCTGAGATTTAGAAGATGTCTAGATTTTTTTTAACTTTCTATCTTAAAGAAGAAACAGATTTCGGCTGTAATTCAGGTGTCACAGAAACAAGAAAGGACCACATTGTCCAAATATTACCAAGGTCAACATGTTGACCTGTCAAGCAATATGAAATATAGTGATAATGCAAACATGAAATACAAACAGAAAATGCGGGAGAAACGAAAAAGGTGAGGAAGTGTCTGCAGAAAGCAACATAATTAACATACGTCATATGATGTGACACTGTTCTGAAAAGTCCTATTAGAATCAAAGGTTAAGTTTTTGCATCTCTGCTCAGATGTTGCCAGATCTACTGAGTTTCGGTCCAGCTCTTTTGATTTCTTTCTTCTTTCTGAACTGTGACAAAGTGTCTGATCTGAATGGTAGCGTTAAAGCTGCTACCTCAGTTGAATCTCGAGTAATTTGTTATGGTCATTAAATAAGAAATTACAAAGTTCCTCTGTTTGACAGGGCTCTAAATATCAATGACGTATTGTATTGTGAGAACTTGCGATGAAAATGTGGAAACAAAACAGAAATTGTTGTAAATGCTCAGCAGGTCTAGCAGCATCTGTGCAAAGAAATCAGAGTTAACGTTTCAGGTCCAGTTCCCCTTTCGCAAAACTGATAGTAACACGGAAAATGTTGGTTTATATGCAGAAGAGACTGGATAGATCTTAATGGAGACTGTTAGTAGCTAACAATAGGGTTTGAGTAATGGATCATCAGTGGAAGAGTATGTAGCAGTACAAGGGGTAGTGCAAGGGGAGTAAGAGTGTAAGAAAAGAGTAGGACGGAACAGGAAGAATGGCAGATGAAGTTTTAGTGACAGGGAAAAGCTTGTTTATGAGGAAGTGAAATTGGATGAAAAAAAGTCACTGTACAAGAAAATCGGGATCTGGATTCCATTAAAAATGTAGAAAGGATTTCTTGTACTGTCGCTTCTATCACTTGATTCTTGTTCAAGTCGTACATGTGCTATATATTTCTATATCGCCATAAAGTGCAGACGACATGTTTCTTTCTCCCCTACGGTGGTGTTTCAACATTTTTGATTTTTTTACAGTATGTATTTGCTTCCAATTCAAGGTGGATATGAGAATATGATTTGATCTTCTGCAGTTTGCCCATAATATAGAATTTATTTGAATATTTATCCCCATCACACTCACTGATTTTAAAAAACAATGAATGAGTCCATGTCCATCCTGCAGATGAAAAATTTCTTCAGCTCTGGCTATTGCAGGGAATGTTACAAAGAACAGTGCCACACAAAATGCTAATGTTCCAAACCCTTGTTTATCCTAAATCATTTACAATGTTTATAAATAAAACATGCAGAGGGGCAGAGTGTAAAAGATGAATTCAACTCTGTGTCGAAAATGCTATTTGTGGCTCACTTATAAAATGTGTTAACTACATCACTCATAAATTCACCAAAATAGGAAAAGCAAGAGACTGTAAATGTCAACTCATCCTCTGAATAACATCTGGAGAACAGGAAGGAAAACTTGGTTTGTTTGTGATATTCAGAAATGACGATTGTGAGAATGTGGAAGGTGGGGAGCAGTGGAATGATGACCAATGTTGTGAATGACACAAAGATGGGCGGGGTGGATCACAGTCAGGAGGAAAGTGTTAGGCTACAGAAGGATAGAAACAGATTATTCAGATAGCCAGATCAACGGCCTGATGAAATTTAACACCGATAATTTGGGAAGATGCAAGTCAGAAGTAACAAGACAAGTTAGTACTCAGTAGTGAGTATGAAAGAGGAGAACTAAATTTGCTCCTTTTTTCTTTGCAGCAGGGAAAGTTGAGGAGGGAATATGGTACAGGTATACAAGAGCAAATGGGGTATGGAGGGGATGAACAGACAGCAGCTGTGTTCCTTCGTCAAAGGATCAAAAACAAAGAGACACACTTTTAAAGTGAATGTCAGGGGATTGAGAGAGGATTTGTGGAATGTGTTTCGAACTGAGAGGATGGTATGAATCTGGAATGCTTTGTCTCGATGAGTGGTTGAGGCAAGTAACCTCACAAACGTTTAAAATGTCTTTGGATATGCACTTGTTGGCACAGACGTGAGAGGCCTGTTTTTCATTGCATGATTCTTTGCAGTGGCAGCCATGAATATTCCGGTGTATCCTGAAACAATAAACAATGGCAGTTGCTGCTTTGTTCCTTTGACTGTACTCAGTAAGTGGCTATATTACAAACCAGCATCATCTCATGCATCTTCAGCACTCACTCCATCAAAGGCAGCCCAGCCATCTCTGGGACCATCCAGTGTAATTCATATGTTCAGTGGACGCATTGTCCAACAACAACACTGACACTATTCTAGTTGTTTGCAAAAATTATTAAAGCTACAGCCATAATATGAAGACAGCTTTTCCTCCATTATAATACAGACCTCTAGCAATAAGGGTGTCATTTATCTGAAGCATAATAAATTCTTTCCCAGGTATTCACTTTGACAAGCAGCAAGTTTTCACGTGTTTTTCTGCTAGTTGTTTATCACGGAATTCCCCACCCCAAAATCTTTCCCCTTTAACATTTTCTTGTGCACTGTCTCCCTGATCTCACACACCTCACTCCCTCACACCCACCACACTCTCTATCCTTACTTGTTAATCTCTGAAAAACCTGCACCTCATCTCTATAATTTAGACCAACTCCCAACTCACTATTTTGATTCCATCTCTCGTCATAGTCATTAGACTGGCCGTGCCTGATGTCCTATTCACCTCTACCTTCTGCTCAGTTCCTGATCTTCTGCTTTGGTTCTCACTCTACTGGTTTATTCAAATCCATCTGACTTGCACTAGCAAACCTCCCCAGAAGGATGTTGGTGCTCGTCCAGTTAAGATACAATCTGTCTTTTTTGTACAGGTCCCTACCTGTCCTGGAAGAGATCCCAATGATACAACAATCTGTAACTCTCATCCCTGAACTAGATTTTTAACAACATGTTAAGCTCTACTGTCTTCCTCATCCTTCCCTCTTTTCCACATGGCACGGGGAGTAATCCAGAGATTACAGAGGATTATTCTCTCTCTCTCACACACACACATACACACACACACATTCAAACACACGCAGAAAGAAACTATATTACTTTGCAGAAGAATACAAATAACCTTAAAATAACCGGAATGATAAGTGGAATGAAGTATTTAGTTAAAGGGAAGATGAGAGAAATTGTGCTTCTTCTGGATGTCAGTTTGCTCGCTGAGCTGGAGAGTTCATTTTCAGATGGTTCATCACTGTACTAGGGAACATTATCAGTGAGCCTCTGGTGAAGTGCTGGTGTTATGTCCCACTTGCTATTTATGTGTTTAGGTTTCCTTGAGTCAGTGATGTAATTTCCAGTATTCGTGATTTTATGTCCAGTTCTTTTTGTCAGAGAGTGTTCGATGGGATCAAAATCGATGTTTTTGTTGATAGAGGTCAGGTTGGAATGCTATTTTTCCAGTAATTATCGTGCGTGTCTCTGTTTGCCTTGTCCTAGATGGATATCCAGACACAGTCTAAATCGTGTACTTCCTCATCTGTATGTAAGGATACTAGTGATAGTGGGTCATGTCTTTTTTTCTGGCCAGTTGTTCATGTATCCAGGTGGCTAGTTTTCTGACTGTTTTTCCGATGTAGTGCTTGTAACAGTTCTTGCAAGGCTTATTCTTACTTGAGCATAACAAACAAATATGTGAACTAATTGCTTGTATTCCAATGACTCAAACAAATCTGTCATTGCTTTGGCTCAAATCTCTTTGAAAAGGTCTGACTTTTCACTCACACGATAATATGTTCATAATATGTGCATCGTTTTTGTTCACTGTCCACATTTCATATTAAACAAGATTCTTTCTAAAAATTAAAAGATTTCAAATTATTGTTCACTAAAATCTGATAGCAATATTCTAAAGTTTGATAGCACAAATCATTTTTTTATTTGAATATTCGCAGTCCACGTTGAAGTATAGATGTTTCTAATTCGCTGGCAAATAACTGAAGCTTGTACATGTCGGTGAGAAATTAAACTGATTGTTTATATATACATATATAAGAACGCTAATTCTATTTGATTGTTCGATCGTTTGCTCACCCTGAACATGCAATCATTCAGAATCCAACCACTTTCAAAATGTTGGAGTGACAATGCATTATTTTGAATCCTGACATTGTGTGTGTAATTCTGATCGCCAAAAGAGTTACATCCATGTTGTTTGTTCGATAGAAAATCAAATGTACATTCTTTATTTCTGTGTTAGAAAATCTTGACAGGAGTTTATATTTTTGTTCCATAAATATAGAATCAACATAATGCTTTTCAGAGATTATAGTTCAGTCGAATAATCATAGTTGGCATCTTATTTTTGCCTAATTCACGAAACATAGCAAACATCTGATTAATACATGGGTCACCCAACTGATTGTATCTGAAGAAAGCAGCAGCAAATGACAAGTCAAGAATCGCGTTAATAAGTGAAATTGGCGGAACGTGCGTGATGTCGAACACCACACATACTCTAATGGCATTCAGGTGAATGTAACAATGAACAACATAATTGGATGTTTTGGGCTAACGCCCCTCCCCAACTTCCTAATTTCATACACATCTCTCCCGCACACATTCAACAATTGATAAGAGACGACAGGCTGCGTGAAACATAAAACACAGAACAGTACACCACAATATAGACCCTTAGACCCTTGACGTCCTGCCGAACCTTTATCCTACTCGAAGGTCAGACTAACTGACATATCCTTCATGTGCCTATCCAATAGTCACTTATATATCCCCAATGCAGCTGACTCTACCAACGCTGCTGGCAGTGCATTCCAAGCACCCACCACTCTCTGTGTAAAGATCCTACCTCTGACATCTCCTGAAACCTTCTTGTAATCACCTTAAAATTATGCCCGTTCGCGATAGCCACTCTGCGAGAACGACTCTGGCTACCCATTCTACCTATGCCTCTCATCATCTTATACACCTCTATCAAGTCACCTCCCATCCTTCTTGCTCCAAGGTGAAAAGCTCTAGCTCCCTCAACTTTTCTATGTAAGACATGCCCTCCAGTCCAGGCAGCATCCCGGTAAATCTCCCCAGCACCCTCTCCGAAGCCTCAATGTCTTTCCAGTAATGAGGCAACTAGAACTGAACACAATATTCTAAGTGTAGTCTCACCAGAGCCTTTTGGCGCTGCAACATAACCTTGTGGCTCTTAAACTTAATCCCAGACTAATGAAAACATATTACATCTTAATAATCTTATCAATTTGGTCACACCTTTGATCGTCCTATGATATGGAACACACGATCCCTATGGTCCTCCACACTGCCAATAATCCTGCCTTTAACCCTGTATTCTGCATTCACATTCAACCTTCCAAAATGAATCACTTCACACTTATCAGGGGTGAACTCCATCTGTCATTTACCAGCCCAGTTCTGCATCCTGTCAATGTCCAATTGCAACCTACAACAGCCCTCCGCCCTATCCATAACTCCAACATCTTTGTTACATCATAAAACTTACTAAATTACAATTCACTTTATCATCCAAGTCATTTGTAAAAATCACAAACAACAGCAGTCCCATAACTGATTCCTGAAGAACGCCACTGGTCACCAAGCTCCAGGCTGAATACTTTCCATGTTCTACCACCATCAGTCTTCGACAGGCCAGACAATTTTGTATCCATACAGACAGATTTCCTGGTTTCCCTGCATCCCATGCCTCCTTACTTTCAGAATGAGCCGACCTTATGGTAACTTATCAACCATATGGCTAAAATTAATTTCCATCACATCCACTGCTCTACCTTCAATGTGCTTGATCCCATCCTGAAAGAATTCAATAAGTTGTGTGAGGCATGACTTGTCCCTCAAAAAGCCATGCTGACTATCTCTAATCAAACTATGATTTTCCAAGTAATCATAAATTCTGTCTCTCAGAATCCTTTCCAATACTTTGCCCAATACAGAAGTAAGACTGACTGGCCTGTATTTCGCAGGATTATCCCTATTGCCTTTCCTGAATAAGAGAATAACTTTTGTCACCCTCCAATCATCAGTCAGTATTTCACTGGACAGTGCGGACACAAAGATCATCGCCAAAGGCGCAGCAATCTTTTCCCTCAGTTCCACTGACAACCTCTATTGCTTCCTGTATGGTCCAGGGGATTTATCTATCCTTCTGTTTGGACTTCACTCATTCTGTACTTCACCTCACTTTATCTGCTCCCTGTCCAACCACTGATTGACTGCTTTCCATTTCAGGGCTATATACAGTGCTGCCCTCCTGAGCAAGTTAAATTCCAAATATTCTATGAATCATGGAATGTAAAAAAATTGAACATACCAATGCGATCCTGATGTAGGGCTTATGCCCAAAGCTTTCACTCTCCTGCTCTTTGGCTACATCTTGACTCGTTGTGCTTTACCAGCACCACACTTTTCGACTCTGATCTCCAGCATCTGCAGTCCTCACTTTCTCCATTACTGAGGGCTGATCCCGCTGCACACTGAGCAGGGAATTAATCAGCAGGAATTCATTGTATTTGAAGCTGACTGTTCAGTTCTGGAACGTTGCATTTGATTAACACATTAATTAAAAATAAATAACAATTCAACGATTATTCATACAGTCCCAGAGTTACAGTTTTAGTTCATGGAAGGGCAGCTTGATTACAAAAAGTAATTGGCTGAAGAATTCCGAGATACAGAGCATTCCAGGTGCTATATTCCAGGCTGGATGTCCTTTGCCATAATGCTGGGAATATTATCAGATCTTCAGATTTGATAAGGGAACGAGGTGACATGGGGAAGTGGATATTTTTGCCATCACATAGATGCATTTGAGGGAGGTCAGAGCTGACAACTCAATATTCTGAGGTACAA
This sequence comes from Chiloscyllium punctatum, assembly GCF_047496795.1. Classification (NCBI taxonomy): domain Eukaryota; kingdom Metazoa; phylum Chordata; class Chondrichthyes; order Orectolobiformes; family Hemiscylliidae; genus Chiloscyllium; species Chiloscyllium punctatum. The sequence goes on along the minus strand of NW_027309815.1, from coordinate 762,076 downwards.
GAACTATGGGCAGCATAGGAGAGGGGCAAAAGATAAGGTGGTGTTGCCTTATTAATTATGGAGTCAAAGACTGCAGTAAGGACGGATGATATCTTGGAAGGGCATTCAAATGACGGTTTGTGGGTTGGAATTTGGTTCACATCAATGACAGACACACTACTGGGCACATATAATAGGCCCCCAGATAAAATAAAATACAGGGGCAGGTACATAACCAATTCACTGAGGTGTGTCAATGCAATAATAGGATCATTATATTCAGGCATTTCAATTACAAACATTGATTAGGGCAGCGATAATTATTTTTAAGAGGGCAAAAATGTCTTGACATTTATTCCAGAGAGCTCCTCATATAAACATGTAGCAGATACAACAATCGGTGGGGCTATGCCGAGCCTCACTGTGGAATGAAGCCAGTCAGGTGTTGCAGGCAGGATTGGCTGAGCATTTCAGGATCAGTGATCATGACTCAAGCATTTTTAGCTTATTAAGGAAAAGACCAAAAGAAAAAAAGGCTTGAAAAATAAAAATAATTTGGATGATAGAGGCAGGTCTTATCAAAAGAAAGACAGGATCTGGCCACCGTATAATTACTTCTGGGTGAAACTTTAGCAGAACAGCGTGGGCGTGGTGGGGATCACATGCTCAAAATGGAATTGATGAAGGTGTCACCACAACATGTTACAATAAAGATAAAAATGAGGAAAACAAGCCCAGAGACTATGGAATGTCTACAAATATTCAGAACAGAATTAAAAATGAAAGAGAAGCTTAAAGCACGCATAAAGTGAGCAGGTCAATGGAGGTCCCAGAAGAGTAGAGAACGTGTTGGGCTAAATTCAAGGAAGTAAGTAGAAGAGCAAAAAGCGGGGTGATAAAAACATTAATGGGCAATATTATCAAGAATTCAAAGACATTCTATCGGTTTATTAAGGGTAAGAGGGTAACAAGAGAAAGAATAGGGGGTATTAGGGACCGAGGAGGCAAACTGTGCATAGAACCTGTGAATGTCAAACACGGACTGCATATTGGTCTTCACTTTGGAGAAGCAGTTCCTGGACAGAAGCTGAGGAATAATTGGAAGTTGATGCAGGATAAATAGTGGGCAAATCTCTAGATCTGGATGAACTGTCTATTAGAATGATGTGAAAGATGAGGGAGAAGATTACAGGCTCTTACATTTTGCGCTTTATTTTGTTTTGCCTCTGGCCACAGAGGTGGTGTGATCAAACAGAACAACATCTAATGTAGGTTCAACTTCTACACAGAGTGCTAGAAAAAAAAGCCATGGGATGAAAGGCCACTATGTCTCACATCAGTGGGAGGGAAACAATTGCAGAAAATTGTGATGGCTGTTAAGAAATGATCACTAAATATCTTCAAGGCTGAGATCCACAGATTTTTTTAAAAGGGTTACAGGGAAAACGCAGTAAAATGGAATGGAATGTTATCAGAATAAATGTACCCTAATTGAAAGTAAACGGAGAGTTAGAGAGCGGATGGACATACTGTCGCTCATATGTCCATTGGCAAACCTTTTTTAATAGACTAAACTTACTGGAATATCAACACCTCTCGCTCCGGAGTGAGACACAGTTTCGAATACAATCAGTAGTTACAAGGAATTCATAAATGCAGTACTAGGAGACCGAAAAGACCAGAGGACTGCGCCAACGCGAATGGGCTGTCAGGGTGAATATTTGCATCAGCGCAGTCACCACTACTAGGAGGAAGACCTCAGCAAGACAACCCCACCCCCACCCCCCCAAATCCAAGCATGGGCCTGGTGTTTAGGAGTGCTTAAGGCCCAAACAATACATCACTGTAGTGTCTCCATCCTACCCTAACCAAACCTAAATGTGGAGTGGTCTATTAACGTACTGTGAGTGGCAGAATAAGTAGTAATGCTTTGGTTCCAGAGAAATCGGTGAGCAGCAGTTTAGCTAAAGGTAAGCTCAGATAAACTCTTTTTTAACGCTAGTCTGACAGCAGTGGAGATGGCAGTTAGGGCAGTTGTATGTTCCTCCCGCGGTTTGTGGGAGCTCAGGGAGATTTCCATTATCCCCGATGACTACACGTGTGGGCAGTGCACCCTGCTGCAGCTCCTGGGAGACCGTGTTCAGGAGCATTCTGGATCATCCGAGATATGGAACACTTCATAGATAAAAGCTTTAGTGAGGTGATCACACCCAAGTCCCTCCCTTAGCCATGTTTCTGTAAGAACTAGAATATTCCAGTCTCATGTAAAGATCCACGCCCTGAGTTCATCTGTGTTACCTGTCAGCCCAGTTCCATTTAATTAAAAGCAATTTAATCCAACAGGCTTTCCTTGCTTCCTGTCGTGTTCCAAGCAGAGAGTATCTGGGCGACCACCAGGAATGGCGAAGGGAGTAGGCAGAAAGTGCAGGAATCCCCTGTGGCTATTCCTCTCGAAACCAAGTATACCATTCTGGATACTGGTTTTGTGTATGTTGGGAGATGGGAGATAGGTGTCAGGGAATGACTGTTCAGGGGAAAGCAGCAGTAGCCAAGATGGATGCACTGGATCTGGGGGGCAGCAGGAAAGGATAAAGGTAAACAGGGTCTTAGAGATAGGAGGTTTGATTGTTAGGGGGCACAGATCGGAGATTCTGTGATCACAAACAAGAAACTAGGATGGTGTGTTGGCTCTCAGATTTCAGGATCCAGGATGTTTCTGAGTGGCTGCTGAATGTTCTCAAGAGGGCGGGTGAGCAGCCAGAAGTCATTGTGCACGATGGTACAAATGACACTGTTAGATATAGGAATGTGTTTCTATAGAATGATTAACTGAGAACTAGGAGAAAAGTTAAAATCCAGGACCTCGGTATTGATAATTTCCAGATTATTTCCAGTGTCATGAGCTAGTGAAGGTAAGAATAGGAGGATATCAAGATAAATATATGACTAAAGAATTGGTGCAGGGGGAGGGATTCATATTTTTAGACCATTGGGAGCTTTTCTGTGACAGAGTTGACCTGTTCAAGAGGGACTCGTGACAGATCAACTTGAGGGGGAATCAATATCTTCGCAGCCAGTTTTGCTAGTACAACAGGGGAGTGTTTAAACGAGATTGGCAGGAGGTGGAATCCTCCGCAGCAGGGAGGCAAGTGAGAGGCTGGATGGAGATACAGTAATCAAACATAGTACGTTGAGGAGACATATCAGGCTGGACCACGATAGGGAACAAGAAATGCCGATGGATTAAATTGTGTTTATTTCAGAGCAAAAGGGCTGACGGTTAAGGCCAATGAATTCAGCGTGTGGATAGGTTATCGGCGCTCGATAGACTAGCTATTACAGAAACATGGCTGAGGGATGGATAGGACTGACAGCTTAATGTACCAGGGTCAAATGCATTCGAAGGAACAGAGATTGTGGAACGAGAGGAGGGGAATTGCATTTCTGAATAAAGGGTGTATCGCAGCAGTGATCAGAGATAAAATAACTGATGGATCATCCAATGAGGCTTTATGGGTGGAACTAAGAAATAAGAAGGGGATGGTGACATTATTGGGGTTGTACGGTAGGCCCCCAAATTGTAAACAGAAATTGCAGGAACAAAAATATGTCGAGAGATTCCGGAGACTTTCAGGAACATTTTGGTTGTCATAATAGGGGCTTTAAATTTTTTATAACACAGACTGGAACTGCCAGAACATTCAGGGATTTGATGGGATTGAATCAATTAAGTGCGTCAGGAAAGTTTCCTCAAGCAGAATGTAGAAGATCCTAATTGGGAAGGAGTAAAATTTGTCCTACTCTTAAGAAATAGGTCAGGACAGGTGAGTGAGGTGACAGTAGATGTGCACTTTGGGACCAGTGACCATATATCTATTAATTTTAAAATAGTTATGGAGAGGGAAGAAATTGGTCCACAGATTCTAGTTCTAAATCGGGGCAAGGTTAATTTTGATGGACTCAGGCAGGAGTTTGCAGGGGTTGATTGGAGTAGTATGTTTGCAAGCAAAGGGACCTCCAGCAAGTGGGAGCTTACGATCTATATGTTCCTGTGAGTGTGAATGGAAAGTTTACAGGAATGAGGTACCCTGAATTACAAGAGATGTTTAGGCTTTTACCAAAAGATATGTGGAGGCGTGGCTCAGGTAGAGGCAGCTGGGATCAAGCGAATCCCTGAAGGTGTACAGGGGATACAGGAGTTTACTGAAGAAGGAAATCAGAAGGGAGAAAAGGGCGTATGAGATAACTTTGCCTGAGAAGATCAGGGTGAATCCAAAGAGATGCTTTAAGTATATTAAAGGAAAAGCAGTAGCTAGAGAGAGAATAGGACCCCTCAATGGATATGTATGTTGGGAACCATAAGAGATGAGCGATGTCCTCAACAAATATTTCTCAGAGCAGGGGCTAGAGAAGAACTTACGGGGGCCCTGGCTGATAATTTTGATCATCAGTTACCACAAGTGAGATCCCAGAAGACTGGAGGAAAGCAAGAAGGACTGAAAAATAAAGTCTGGGAAATATAGACCAGTAAGCTTAATACCTGTGTTAGGTAAATTAATTGAGAAGATTCTGAGGGATAAAATGTATATGCATTGGGAAAACAGGGTTTCATTAGTAATAGTAAGAATGGCTTTGTCAGTGGAAGTTCATGCCTGTTCTTTGATGATGTGACCAGGAAGGTTGAGTAGGGCGGGCCGGTTGACATCTAAACGTGTGGTGGTGGAAAAGCACAGCAGGTCAGGTAGCATTCGAGGGGCCGGAGAATCGACGTTTTGGGCACAACTCTATCATCAGGAATGTTCAAGACATCGATATTCCTGCTTCTCGGATGCTGGCTGACCAGCTGAGCTTTTCCAGCGCCACACTTCTCAATTCTGATCACCGGCATCTGCAGTGATGACTTTCTCCAAGGGTGGTCGATCTGGTGTATATGGATTTCAGTTCCACCAGAACAGGATGTGGCTTCTCAGCCCCTGGACCATGATATAAATTTACAGGAAGAGACCAATCAGCCCCTCCAATCTATAGAACTAGACCCAGTTTAGATCATGCAGCAACAATGTCAACCTATTCAGCTACTTGAAGTACCACAGGATATGGAAGAGGCAATAAAGTGACTGGGCTATAGGGTTTATTGTAATAATACCAGGCTATATAGCCCGTCAAGCCTGTCCTTCCTTCAGTAAGGTCAGGGCTGATCTCTCTTGGCCGCAATTTCTCTTTCATGCCCAATTCTTTGTAGCCTTAACTCCCTGATGTGTCAACATTCATTAACACCACCCTGCTCCCTCAAACATTCAGAGCTGTAGTTGTCTGGGATAGAGAGGTCCCAACAGTCACTACCCTCTGAGAGAAGGAAACAGTCCCCATACATTTACCTTGGCCGTTGACATGAACAAAAGCTATGAAGTTAAAAATCTCACAACACCAGGTTATAGTCCAACAGGGTTAATTGGAAGCACACTAGCTTTCGGAGCATCGCTCCTTCATTAGTTGATGGTGGAGGGCTCAATCGTAACACACAGAATTTAGAGCAAAACTTTAGTGTGATGTAAATGAAATTATAACATTGAAAAATTGATAGTCTGTTGAGTCTTTCATCTGTTTGAATACCATGATATTTAATTTTGTACACCCCAGTCCAACACCCATCTCCAAATCAAAAGATATGAACACAGCGTCAGAATGACTGGCCCTGAAAGGACATGACTGAACAAGATGTCAAGGAGGCTGAATAAAATTGCACCTAATTGGAATCAGTTGTAAATATCCCAAGCTGTTGGGCCATTTGGAGCACCATGTGGCTGATGGAGATCAATCCTCTCAGTCCCTGGATATCTCTGTTGGCGGTCCTCAGGGTAGCTTCCTCGGCACAAACATCTTCAGCTGCTTCAGCAACGTCTTACTCTCCGTCATTCGATCAAAAGTGAGGATGCTCAGAAAAGATCGCATAAAACAGCAAAACCTGGACAACATTCAAGCTCATGCTGTTAATGTGTAGGCAACATTCATGTAACAGCACTGCTGGACCCTGAACATTTCCACATGACTAAAAATGAGGAGCTCATTCAGCATCTCAAGCTGGTTTCACAGAAACATGAGAATGCCATTCAGCCCATAGAAGCTATTGGATAAGTAGAGGCACAGCGCATTCACTCTCTCTTACCTATTACACAAGAAGAGATTTTTCAAAAAAAAACTACAAATGTTGGAATTCAGGAAACTGGAAGACCACAACAAGCCAGGCAGCATCAGGAGAAAAAGTCCACATCTTGGGTATAACCTTCCTTCATGTCTGGGGGTGGGGGCAAGGGTGTGTACTGATAATGAGGCGAGGTGGGGAAATAGGAGGAGACGGCGTGTTGTGGTGGCGAACACAGGTAAAGGGTACCACCGGGTTGGCCAATGGGAAGAATGAATCCAGTTGACAGTTGGAAGATGGGTTGATCAGAGGAATGGAAAGGGGAGGGGCTAAGCAGGAGATCTGGGGATTGGAAGGGAGGTTACTAGAAATTGGAGAACTCAGTGTTGAGACCCCCGGCTGTAGGCTACACAGTTGGAATATGAAGCGTTGTTCCTCCAATTTGTGCTTTGGTTCTTTGTGGCAATGGATGAGGTCAATGATGTCATGTCGGAATGGGATTGGTAGGTGTAATTGAAATAGGCAGTGACTGGGAGGTCAGGTCAGCCCTTACAGGACCAGCTGAGATGCTCAGCAAACCATTCCCCTTAGTTTGCATTTGGTCTCCCCGATATAGAAAAGACCACATCAGGAATGGCAGACACAGTAAACTAGGTTGGATCCCATTACCTGGCACATCTTCCACAAGGACTGATCCCTTCACAAATTTTGTTTCGTGCCATACTCCCCACCAAACCTGTCAATCCCCATGGGCAACTGACACTTGCAGATGAAAAATAAAATACATCACCTGCTGGCACACACCTCCCTCACCTCTATCCAGCACCCCAAACAGTCCTTCCAGGTGAAACAGAGGTTCACCTGCCTCTCCTTCAACGTAGTTTACTGCAGTAGGTTCTCCTGATGTGGTCATGTCTACATCGGGGAGAGCAACGTAAACTAAGTGCACATTTCACCGAGCATCACAGCCCGGTCCAAAGGGGCTGGCCTGAGCTCCCAGTCACCACCCATTTCAATTCCCCTTCCCAATTCCTTTCCAACATGACCTCCTTGGCTTCCTCTGTTGCCACAGTGAGTCAGACCGCAAATTGGACGAACAACATCTTACCTTCTGCATGGTTAGCCTACAGCCTGGAGGACTCAACATTGAGTTCTCCAATTTTAAATAACCATTCCAGCCCCGCCTCCTCCCTTCCATTCCACCAAATGACCCCACCTTCTAGTTCCCAACTATATTCATCCCTCCCATCGACCAACCACGTTGCACCCACCACTTGTGTCCACCTATCCCCTACCTCACCATCCTTCTGCTCTCCACACCCCAACCACTCCTTTACCTCTTTATCTGCAGTTCCCCCTACCCCCACCTGCAATCCTGAAGAATGGGTATACTTGAACTGTTGACTTCTTCACCTCCTGATGCTACCTGACTTGCTATTTCTTCCAACCTCCTGTTTGTCTAATGTTACACAGGAATATAAGGAATCTAGTCAGCACAGCACGCAGGTAAGCAGCTACCACGGGTCACCCAATAATAAGCCTCTTCCCTGGAACGAGGAAGAGGACATTCAGCCATCCGAGACACTGACACATGAACAGAAGAGGCCATTCAGCCCCTCCAAACTGTTACACGGAAATAGGAGGATGTCATCGATGCTGTAACTTTACAAACCAATGAAGCAGAGAATGCACAAACAGACTGTTCCATGCTGTGCCTTCTGGCTCCATTGCTAATGTTTCATGCGTATTGCATTAACGTGGTTTGCTGATGGTAAGGAGGCACAGCGGATGATTTGTGCCATGTCTCAAGGAGGCATCTTCCATCTCTGAGAAGACAGTCTAGTCTTCTGCATGGAGGTCAGAAGCTTTTGAGATAGGGGATTAAAAAGAGAGGAGAAGGTTCTCAGCTGAGCAAAGGGAGAGTGAATTTAAACTTGATAAGTTGTGATTTAGTAAGCAAAGTCAAGTGAACAGGCTGGAGAGTAAAAGGGACATTAGTGATGTATACAACTATGTCAAAATTCTGCCACATTTTGATGAGAAAGATGTTGAAGCCTTCTTTATTTCTTTTTTAAAAATGGCTAGGCAGGTAGAGTGGTGAGAGGATGTATGGGTAATGGTAGTTCAGGCTAAGCTGGTCGGCACAGTTAGTGAGGTATTTGCTGCCCTGCCAGTTGAGGGGTCAAGAGATTATGAAGACGTGAAACAAGGTATTTTATGTGCTTACGAATTGGTACTGGAAGCATACAGATAGCAATTCAGAAACATAAAGAAGGAACAAGATCAGCCTTATGTTGAGATCCGGGTTCAATTCCCGCCTCAGGCGACTAACTGTGTGGAGTTTGCACGTTCTCCCCGTGTCTGCGTGGGTTTTCTCCGGGTGCTCCGGTTTCCTCCCACAGTCCAAAAATGTGCAGGTCAGGTGAATTGGCCATGCTAAATTGCCCGTAGTGTTAGATAAGGGGTAAATGTAGGGGTATGGGTGGGTTGCGCTTCGGCGGGGCGGTGTGGACTTGTTGGGCCGAAGGGCCTGTTTCCACACTGTAAGTAATCTAATCTAATCTAAAAATAAGACCTATGAAGCTCTAAGGGAGATTATTCTGCTGGAGGAGTTTAAAACCTCACTTCCAGAGATGATAATAATTCATGTGGAGGAAAAGAAAGTTCAGAAATTGAGAAGGGCAGGAGAATTAATAGATGAATACATGCTGCTGCATAAGACAAGCTTCCAGCCAGAATTTTGTCCTGTGAGGGATAGAGTTTGGGAGAAGGGGAGATGCTACACTATAAAAGAAAGAGTAGAACATATGAGTTTACCACAGGTTAAAGAAGCTGCCCAAGAGAGTGAAAAGGAGGTGAAAGGCCTCAGGTGTTTTCACTGTAATGGAGTGGAACACAGAAAATTAAAGTGCCGGTGGTTTCCGAAGGGCATTGGGAAAAGGTGTTTTCACCAACATAAGGAGGTTAATGTATGGTCACAGTGCTGATTGTTAAGAAAAGGTCTGTGGGAAAAGATGTGGTAAAAGAAGCTAAGCCAGTGGCATTAGTGAAAGATTTAAAGGAAACCCCAACAAGACCGAAGAGCTGCAGGAAAGTGCACAGCCAAGGCAGGGGCTGGGTATGGAGTTGGTACCTGATCTCTATAAAGAATTTGCGTCTGTGAGTAAAGTTTACTCAGAACTAACGGGGGTAGAAGAGCAAGAAGTTACCATTTTGAGAGATACATGATCGAACCAGACGATAATAGGAAGAGATGAATGAATTTGCATTCTTTCTGATCTGTTACCCGGGAATGCATTAATTTATGGGAAGGATGGACAGAAATTTAGCATTTCCCAATGTAAGATCAGGTTGGAGTGCCTAATCAAGACTGGGGAAGTTATAGCGGGAAAGTTTGACAGACTGTCACATCCAGGAATGCAGTTTGTTCTTGGGAACGGTTTAGCAGGGTCCAAGTTGGGAGTGACATCGCTTGTTGTGGAGAAGCCCAAGGAAGACAAAGAAATGGAAGTGTTAAATCGGAAATATCCTGGTATTTTCCCAGGCTGTGCAGTAACCATATTCCACTATTATAAGTCACAGCACGAAGGACAAACTATAGACAAAGATGAAGGAGTTGAGATTCAGTTAATGGACACCCTGTTTGCCGTAATGGTGCAGGGAAAACCTGAACAGGCAGTGGGTCAGACAGAGGTGTTTTGTCCTGAAAGGCTAAAGGACTTGAAACAGACAGACAAGACGATAAAAGATATATATGTGGATGTGTACTCTGAAAAGGAGGCAGAGGATATTCATGAGGGTTATTATCTGAAAGATAGACCTTAAGACAGAAATAGAGACCACATCAGGTTAGTGCAGAGGAGAAATGTGCTGAGGTGCACCAGATTGTGTTGCTGATAGCATAGAGACAGGAGGTTTTACAGGTAGGATATGAACTACCTGAAGGAGGTCACTGAGGGGTACAAAAGACTCGGGCTAAGGGACAAAAGTATTTTTATTGACCTGAAATGCACAAAGATGTGGTTAACGTTTGGCATACATGTCATTCATGCCAGATGGTAGGTAGGACACGGACAGTAATGAAACTAGCACCTCTGTTGCCAATTCCCACATTTGAAGACCACTTCATGTGACTTATAAATGAATGTGCAGGTCCCCTCCTGAAAAGTAGAGGAGAGAAAGAATTGGAGAAACAGGTGTTATTTACTCCCCCACAGAGTGAAGAATCAATTCCAAATGTCGTGGATTTTGATGTGCCTCAAAATATGTCAAAAACGTAGAAGTCCTTGAGCAGTGGGGTAGATTAGTAAACTATCTGTCTCAGGAGCATAGAACACAGTTGAAAGGTTTGTTATTGCAATATGAGGACATATGTTAGAATCATATGGTGGGCACTATTGTATATGAAGTTGTTGTAGAGAGTACTGTTCCGATAAAACAATCCATATCGGCTTTATCCCTCAAAGCCAGACAGGTCCAGAAGGAGGTGGAGGTTATGCTCAATGAGGACATCATCGAACCAAGCCCGAGCGAGTGGAGCTCGCCGATCATCTTAGTTCCCAAACCGGATGGGACTCAATGATTTTGCTTGGATTATTGGAAGATCAAGACTGTTACAAAATCAGACTTACATCCAATACCGACATTGAAGGACTGTATCGAGAAAGTTGGACAAGTCAGTTACATCACGAAGTTGGATTTAATGCGTGGTTTCTGGCAGGTACCTTTATCAGAGACAGTGAAATAAATTTCTGAATTGTAACAGCAAATGGTCTGTATCAATTCAAAGTGATGCCCTTTGGAATGACAAACACACCCAACACATTCCAAAGACTCATGAACAGAGTTGTAGCCTGATTAATAAACTGTGCAGTCCGTTTAGGCGATGTCGTGATCTTCACTAAGTCCTGGAAAGATCACTTGGTACAGTTGGCAGAGCTTTTTGAACGAATACGAGAAACAAAACTGCTGATAAAATTAAACAAAACACAATTTGTGAAAGCAGACATGATGTTCTAGGGACAAAATATCTGTCATGGAAGGTTGATACCATGGAACGCAAAGACAAAAGCAACCGAGGAATTTCCACGGCCAACCTCGAAGAAAAAAGGTGCTTCGCTCCTTCGGAGTCAGCGGATTCTATCGGAAGTTTGTTCCAAATGTCAGCAGTGTAGTAGCACCGTTTACCGACTTGCTGAAGAAAAACACAAAGTATTGGATGACAGAACAATGCCAGGAGACATTCGACCATTAAAAAGAAATATTGAGCACCAAATCAGTTTCAGCTACACCAAATGCTTGAAAACATTTCAAAGTTGCCGTCAATGTGAGTGGCATAGGAGTTGGAGCTGCACTGTGATGAGATGGGATCGTCCTTTTCAAAGAAGCTCAACATTCACCAGAGAAAATATTCCACGATTGAGAAAGGACTGTTGAGTTTAGTATTACAGTTATAACATTTTAATGTGTACTCACAAACAGAGTGTTGGAGATGGTTGTGTACCCGGACCCCAATCTGCTGACATTTTTTGAACGCTTTAAAGGCTATTTCATTGGAGTCTTATGTTACAGACTTTTAATTTAAAAATCGTACACGTAGCGTGTCGTAAGTATGTAATCTCAGATGCGTTCTCACAGATTTAACTGATAAAGATTAGACGAGATTTGAAATTATCCAATGTTACATATAGGATAAGGGGAAGAAGTTAAGGTGAACTTAGATTTAGGTTATCGGTGTGTTATGGTAATGTGTTGAAAGAATAGAAAAACAAATGAGACCGTGTTTTCATTATGATTGTTCTTTTTTGAGAGAGAAGGGGTTATGAATGTGTAAAGGGTATTGTACCTTTAAGAGAGTTGAAGGATTTCCAAGCACAGTGAGTTCTGGAAAATTTACAATGTAACATGTGGTCCAGCAGCTTGCAGTACCTGGGTTACTATGAGACAAAAAATAAAATCAAATTTGATCAATTCATTTAAATTATGTCCCAAGAAGCTAAACTACAATCGAGTTTAAATTTGGCATTTGGCAATATTATAAAAAAATGGAAATTACCCGATGATTTGGGATAGAAAGCTGAAAAGGAATTTGACCAGTTCGGGGAGAACTGCCACGGCACCAACATCGGCAGACTGACCGGAGAATAGGTCACCAAAATGTACCTTTATTTATCAATGACCTGTGAAACAGAAGCTCTAAGGAGAAGAAGCGAAGACAGAGGACGATACAAAGAGAAGATTCGACAGCTGGCTGGTTCTGAAATTTGAATGTTTTGGTATATCTTAATTGGGGGAGGGGTGGGGTGGGGGGATTATCGGACCAGTATTATAGAAGAGTAAGTAAAAGATTGGTCAGAGAAAGGAGTTGCAAAAAGTTGTTAGGTAATTATTCCCTGTTAGACATTTTTAAAAAAAATGTTAATTCTTGCTTTAAATAGTGACCTTTAGGATGGTTATTGGCCTTCCGAATTTTTACAAATTACAGCATGGGTTAAATCTTTTCTGTGTTGCAAGTTTAAATTAGCGTGGGGTGGTGGAGATGGTGGGAGGGGGGGAAGGTTTCCCCCGTGTTGTAACATATTAAATCGGATTTCTCTGCACAGATGCTGCCAGACCTGCAGAGCTTTTCCAGCACATTTCTGTCTTAGTTTCTGGTTTACGAAATCTGAAGTTCTCTTGACTTTCTTATGTGTATTATTGACAGCCACGGTTGAGGTCCTGGAGGACAGGAAGACAGCTAATGTTGTTACATTATTTGTAATTTGGCTGCAAAGAAAACCCAGGGAACTACAGACCAGTGAGTTTGATGTCAAGGGTGAATAAGTGTTTGTAGGAGATTCTGGGAGGCAGGATTTACATGCATTTGGAAAGGCAAGGACTGATTAGGGATATTCAGCACGTCTTTTTGTCTGGGAATCCATGTCTCACAAACTAGATTGGAGTTTTTGAAGAAGTGATCAGGAAGATAGATGAAGGTAAAGCAACATACGTTGTCTATGTGGACCTTATTAAGGCCCAACAAGGTTCCACATGGTAGTTTGTTTAATAAGGTTAGATTGCAGGAGATCAGGGAGAGCGATCCACTTAGATACAAACAGACTTGACTGTAGTAGACAGAGGGTGCTGGGAGAGATCTGCTGTTCCAATTGGAGGCCTGTGTCCAGCGTTGTGCCACAAGGACCAGGCTGCTGTTGTTCATGGTTTTTGTAAATGGTTTGGATGAGCATATTGGAACCGTGGATAGGAATTTGGAGGTGAAACCCCCAAAATTGGAGTTATGGTGGACAGTGAAGAAGGCTGTCTTAGAGAACAAAGATATCTTGATCTACTTGACAAGTGGGCTGAGGATTGGCTGATGGATCTTCATGCAGATAAATGCGAGATTTTGCATTTTGTTAGACAAAAGTGTGTAGGATTTATTCAGAAAATGGTAGCGCGCTGGGGGGAGTGTTGCCAAACAGGGAAACCTCGGGTCCAGGTACATAGTTCCGTGAAAGTTGAGTCGCAGATTGACAGGACAGTGAATAAGGCGTAAGGCAAGCTGACTTCCAATGGTTAGAGGATTGATTATAGGAATTGGCACATCATGTTGTGGCTCTACAAGAGAATGGTAAGGCCACATTTGAAGCAATTCTTGTTGTCCTGTTATTGGAAGAATGTTATAAACTGAGAAGGGGACAAAAGTATTTAAAATTATATGACAGAGACGGGAAGTTTTAAGATATAAGGATAGGCTGGGATTTTGTTCCTTTTGCGTTGGAGGCTTAGAGGTGACCTTTATTATATCATGAGATGCATGGATAGGATAAATAGACAAGATCATTTCCTCCAGGTGGGTGTGTCCAGAACCAGACAGGATAGGTTTAAGGTGAGAGTGAAGACATTTAAAAGAGATCTAAGGGACAGTTGTTTCTCACAGAGGGTGGCGTGTATATGTAGCGAGCTTTCAGAGGAAGTAGCATTGGGGAGTACAGTTACAACATTTGAAAGACAATTGGATGTGTACATGAATACCAAAGGTTTGGAGGGGTGTGTGCCTAAGGAAGAAAAATAGTAATCATTCAGTTTAGGAAACCAGGTGAGTATGGACGAGTTGAGCCAAAATGTCTGTTTGAATATTGTATTATTCTAAGAGTCTATGACTTTTTCACGCCTCCTTCATCACTAGTCTTTAATTGCATTCAATTCATTTCCAGGTCAAAGCTCATCTGTAGATATTTTAAATGATCTAACTCTCCAAACCTTCTGAAATAGAGAATTCCTGATATTGATGTGGTTCTGCAGACCACAGCAGCAGCAGAAACAGAATTAAATTCTGTTTAAATTAACGTTTCTCCTGGGATAATCCCTCAGTCTACCATGCCAACCAAGTTGATCTATGGTTCAGTGATGTATAGGTGAACGTGCCAGTGTCCCAATCGTGTGTACCTAAACCTGATGACAACCCGTTAAAGCTACCATAACTAACTGTCTGCATTCCAAACTGCAGCAATAACATGTGATAGAGAGGGTGTAATGATCACAACACCAACAAACCAACAGTACTGTCACATCCAGCCATAAATGGTGATGGACGGTTAAACAATTTCATGGAGGAGAGGGCTCACTATTATCCCCATCCTAAATAATGGAACAGTCCTGTACATCAGTGTAAAAGATAATGATGTATTTTTGGCAAGATACTCCGCCAGACGTGTTGAGTGGATGATCCACCTCACCCTCGCCATGATGCCCACAGAATCACAGATGCCAGTCTTCAATCAATTCGATTTGCTTCAAGTGAAATGAAGAAACAGCTGAACAGAGTAGATACGACAAGGGCAAAGGGCCCTGACACGATTCCTGCAACAGGACTGAAATCTTGTGATGCACAACAACCGTGTCCCTGGGAGAAGCTGTTTCATTCCAGCTCCAACTCTGACATCTTCTTGGCAATGTGGAAAATTACTCAACTATGTCCAGTCCGCGAAGCGGAGAATAATTACAATCTGACCATTTGCCACCCCCTCAGTCCCATCACGATAGTTAAACTGGTAGAAATTCTTTTGGACAGATCTGTCAATCCGCACAGAAATAACCAGCTCAGTGTGGTTTCCAATAGGTCCCTACGTGGAGATGGTGCAGTTCTGGAAATATCACTGGGTTACTAATCCGGTCCAGGCTAATGCCCTGGATAGCTGATGGAATTGAAAAGCAATTAACAACATATCGAGATCTAAATCTGGTATCAGTAATGATGATGCTGAAATCAATGCCGATTGTAAACTCCAATTTGCTTCATCAATGTACATTCAGGAAGTGAATACTGGCCTGGTGAATTCCATGCATTTCTGGTCTGGCCTAAACGATACTCTGTACACACATGCATGTGATAAACTTTTCAATGGTCTCGAAAACGGCAAAGTAGGAAACAAAATTGTATCAAACTGCTCTGAAGTTTGTAAGGATAAAACTGACAGAATTCCCGGCACCAGCCTCAGTATCGGAAAAGGGAATGGGAAACACATTTCTGTTGACCCTGCAGAGGCCTCCTTCCTAACGTCTGAGAGCTTGTGACCGCCATACTCCAGATGCCTCCCGCTCCCTTTCGTGTCGAGAAATCCTTACTCATATTCAGTGCCTTGTGTTCCACTGCTTATGTGGCAGAGAAATTCCCAGAGTCACCAGTCACTGAGTGAAGACATTTATTCTCATCTCAATGCAGAGTGGCCTGTCTGTACCTAATACGGTGGCCTCTTGTTCTAGACGTCCCAGGCCGGGGAATTATCATCTTCCAATATGTCTCACACTGTTATAGTTTTATATGTTTCACTGAGATCTCCACTCATTTTCCTGAAGCCCATTGAACACAGGCCTAAACGCCCCAAACTCTGCTCTCACAACAAGCCTGTCATTCCAGAGATCAGTCTGGTCATCCTTCACTGCACTCCCTCAATGTCAGGTTTGTCACTTATTAGGTAAGGAGACCAGTACTGCACACCATACTGCACAATGTTCGAGATGGGCTCTCACCGAGGCCCTGTACAGCTGCAGTAAGACACCCTTACTTCTGTCAGTCAATCCCCTAGAAATTAAGGTCAACACACCATTTATCTTCCTGCCTGCTTTCTGCTCTTGCAATATTGCTTTCAGTGACTGGTGTACAAGGAAATACAGATCCTTTAAAATGTTACAGCTCCCCACTTGGTGGGTTTATGTACACTGGTCAGCGTGTCAATGCCATTCCCAGTATTGACTTCTGGGTTCAGAACTCACTGCCCTGCACTGAATTCGGAGGGCTGCGCAACAGGAAAAAAAAAGAAAGAACATAAATCCCTTCAAAGACCAACATGTTTCATACAATCCCTTTTGAAATGATAGTTTGCTGTTCTATTGTACCTATCAAAGTACACACCATCACATCCACCCCCATTGATCTTCATCTACCACATATTTGCCCATTCACTCCACTTGTCTCAATCACTTTGGAGCTTTTTTTTTAAAATCCTCCTCACCCACTAACAATCCGACATCATTTAGTGCTGTCAGCAGACTGAGAAATATTGCATTTGATTCCCTCATCTAAATGATGGTAAGCATTGAGAATAGCTGTGTCGCAATCACTAATCCCTACGACACGCCATGATCCTTCAACTTCAAAACAGATTGTTTTATTCCTGTTCACTGTTTCGTGTCAGTTGTCCTATTCTAAAATCATGTTCATATTTTAGTCCCAATGCCGTAACATTTGAATTTGCACACTCAGCCATAGTCTTTATCAAGATCTTTCTGAAACTCTAAATGCATTGCATCCATTTCTTTTCTGTATGCATCGACCAGTCAGTTTGTCAAATATAATTCCCATTTCATGTTGACCCATTACATAAGAACGTACAAACTAGGAGCAGGAGTAGGCCATCGGGCCCTTCAAGCCTGTGCCACCATTCAATAAGATCATGGCTGATCATTTCATAGCCTCAGCTCCACTTACCCGCCCACTCACCATAATCCATCATTCCTTTAATCTTCAAACAATTATCTATAAGAGTTCAAACACATTCAATGACAAATCCTCAAGAATTCTTCAGGTTCACAAGCTTCTTGATCAAGACGTTCCTTCTCAATTCAATCCTAAATCTGCTCCATATTTTTTTGAGGCTTTGCCCTGTTATCTAATTTCCCATGCTTCTGGAATCATCCTTTATATTTCTATCGTACCTACTCCCTTCACAATTATAAATGTTTCTATTCCTTCCTCCCTCAATCTTTCAAATTCCAATCAATGTATAATTCCAATGTATTCAGTCTCTCCTCATAACCAAACCCCTCACCTCTGTAACCAACCTAACGAGCCTCCTCTGCATACATTGTAGTGCGAGTATTTCCTTTCTCAGACGGGGAGACCAAAACTGCACGTACTACAGGTGTGGTCTCCTCAGCACCCTTTAAATCTGCAACATAACTCCCTACTTTTACACTCAATCCCTTTCGCAATGAAGGACAAAATTCAATTTGCCTTGTTAATTACCTGTTGCCCCTACAGACCAGCTTCTGTGATTCATGCACAAGGACACCCAGGTCCCTCTGCACAAGAGCATGCTGCATTTTTAAACAATTCAAATAAGAGTCCTCTTTAGTATTTGTCCTACCAAAATGGATGATTTTACATTTATTATAATTGCACTCCATCTGCCAGACCTTGACCCACTCACTTCAACTCTTTATGTCCCTTTGTAAAGTTTAACCATCCTCTCCACATTTTACTCTGCCAGTCATGTTAGTATCGGCTGCAACCTTTGAGACACTACACGTGCTCCCCTACTCCAAATTATCTATGTAAGCTGTGAATAATTGCAGTCCCAGCACCGATCCCTGAGGCACTCCACTAGTCACTGATCAGCAACCAGAAAAACAATCATGTATTCCCACTCGTTGCTTCATGTTAGTTAACCAATCCTCTCTCCATGCTAATACATTGCCCGTAATGCCACACCTGACACAGCAGCCTTTTTGGCGTCACTATATTGAATGTCTTTTGGAAATCTCAGTACACCACACCTACTGGGCTCCTGTAGATTAGATTAGATTAGATTACTTACAGTGTGGAAACAGGCCCTTCGGCCCAACAAGTCCACACCGCCCCGCCGAAGCGTAACCCACCCATACCCCTACATCTACATCTACATCTACCCCTTACCTAACACTACGGGCAATTTAGCATAGCCAATTCACCTGGCCTGCACATCTTTGGACTTTGGGAGGAAACCGGAGCACCCGGAGGAAACCCATGCAGACACGGGGAGAACGTGCAAACTCCACACAGTCAGTCGCCTGAGGCGGGAATTGAACCCGGGTCTCAGGCGCTGTGAGGCAGCAGTGCTAACCATTGTGCCACCGTGTAATGTCTTCATAGAATTCCAGTAGGTTAGTTACACGTGGCCTGCCTTTCATTAACCAACACTGTGTCTCCCCAACGGGACAATTTCTATCAAGATGCATTGCCATTTATTCCTTGATTATAGATTGAAATATTTTCTCCTACAGATGTTCGGCTAACCAGTCTATAATTCCCGTCATGTTGTCTATCTCCCTTTTTAAACAGTGGTGTCTGTACTCCTGTTTTCCAATTTGCTGGAATTGTGTCAGAGTCCAGTGAAATCAGACAAATTTCCAAAAGTGCATTTGTTATTTCTCTCATCACCTCTGTTAGTACCTTGGGATACATTCCATCAGGGCCAGGAGACTTATCTACCTTTGGCTCCATGAGCTTGCCCAACAATATCTCTCTCTTGGGAATGGTTGTTTCCAGGTACTCACTTATCTTCCTGTCTTTGACAATTACTGACATGTTATTAGTGTCCTTCATTGTGTAGACCAACTAAATAACTCTTCAATTCCTTGTCCATTTCCTCATATCTCATTACTGGATCCCACTTCTCACATTCTAAAGGACAATTGCTTACCTTAGCCATTCATTTCGTTTTGTATATTTATAGAATATTTTGCTATCTGTCTTTATATTCTGAGGTAGTTTACTCTTGTAACCTATCGGATGTGACTTGATAACTTTTTTGTTGCTTTATTTTGACATTTAAAAGTTTTGACATTATTTCGACATTTAAAGTTTTCCTAATCTTTTACTTCCCCACTGGTCTTTGCCATTATTTATGCCATTTATTTTAATTTGATAGCCTCCCTTATTTCCTGAGACATTCATGGCAGATTACCCTTTTCCTATAGTCCTTCCTTTTCACCATTATATGCTGTTGCTGAGAACGTTGAAAAATTGTTTTGAAAGCCTTCCACTGTTCATCAACGGTTCCACCATAAAGTCTTCACTTCCAGCCATCTTTATCCAAGATCAAAGGGTTGTACAAGTCATGCACATGAATTGTACACACCTAAGATGGCTCTTAAGTACTTAATCAGTCAGAATGGAGAGGCGGGTTTGATTGATTAAAATGCAAATCACAGAATTTATTTCAAGTCACTGCCTGGAGACACCTTCAGGTACTATCGATGTAAATGAAGTAACAGTTGCGGTCAGATAATGTATTCTAAGCTTGAGGCCTTATTTGGACTCTGTCTGTGTCTTGCCCTGGAGTCAGACTGGTTTTATTTACAAAGTAGGAGTAGCGCGCATGTGTATGTGTGAGAGAGAGGGCGTGTCTGCGTGAAGGGGAGTGAGAGACACCCATTCTGTATGTGAGAGAGAGTGAGGTGGATTGTGCGTGTGTGCGGGGGAGGGAGAGAGAGAGCGGGTCTGTGTTCATCCGTGTGTGTGACAGAGTGGAGTGCATGTGTGGATCGTGAGAGAGGGGCAGTGTGAATGTGTGTGAGGGGCAGATAGGGAGAGTGTGCATCAGTGTATGTAACGGGGAGAGTGAGAATGTGTACTTGTCCAGAATAAGGCACAGGCAAATACGGCATGTCCCTTTCCCCACATACACTCAGTCTGTGGTTTCAGAGCTTCCCCTCTCTGTAGCCTCTGCTCCATTTGTTGTTCATGTTGCAGACCCAGATGCTGTAACTACAGTACCCATGTTCCATTCAGAGTTGCGTCACCAAATCATCAGGTTTTCCGGGATATCTGAGGCAGCTCACAGCACAACCTTCTGCAAACCATCCCCAGCAGCTCCACTAAGTGGAGGTGAGAGAGAGGGGCGAGAGAGAAAGGAAGAGGCATGAGAGAGAGAGAGAGAGGGGATGGGCAAGAGAGAGAGAGGTGGGTGGTTGAGAGAGAGAGAGGGAGCAGCGAGAGCGAGAGGGAGGGCGGGCGACAGAGAGGGGGGAGCAAGAGAGAGAAGGAGGAGGTAAGAGAGAGGGAGGGGAGCGAGGTAGAGAGGGACGTGCGAGAGAGAAAGGGAGAAGGGTGAGAGAGAGAGGCGGCGGGCATGAGAGACAGGTGGGTGGGTGAGAGAGAGAGGGAGGGGCGAGAGAGAGGGGGGGTGCGGGACGAGAGAGGGTGGGGTGATACAGAGAGAGGCAGGGGGCGAGAGAGAGAGGTGGGCTGGAGAGGGAGAGAGAGGGAGGGTGATAGGGGGGTGAGAGAGAGGGAGAGGGTGTGAGAGAGAGGGATGGGGTGAGAGAGAGGGAGGGGGCGAGAGAGAGGGAGGGGGCGGGAGAGAGAGAGGGAGGGGGCGGGAGAGAGAGAGGGAGGGGGCGGGAGAGAGTGAGGGAGGTGATGAGAGAGAGAGGGAGGTGACGAGAGAGAGAGGGAGGGGGACGAGTGAGAGAGGGAGGGGGACGAGAGAGAGAGGGAGGGGGACGAGAGAGTGAAGGGGGCGAGAGAGAGAGTGGGTGAGAGAGAGAGGGAGGGGGCGGGAGAGAGAGAGGGAGGGGGCGGAAGAGAGAGAGGGAGGGGGCGGGAGAGAGAGAGGGAGGGGGCGGAAGAGAGAGAGGGAGGTGACGAGTGAGAGAGGGAGGGGGACGAGTGAGAGAGGGAGGGGGACGAGAGAGAGAGGGAGGGGGACGAGTGAGTGAAGGGGGCGAGAGAGAGAGTGGGTGAGAGAGAGAGGGAGGGGTGAAAGAGAGGGATAGGGAGGCGAGAAGAGAGAGAGGGCGGCTTACAGATGCTGTAACGAAGTAGAGTGCCCGATATCCGTTCCCTCACTGTCTACCTCGACATATGGGGAGGATCCTTCAAAAAGCCAGAGAGGACCAGGACACCTTGTGTGGAGATTCTGAAACATCGACGTCCCACCAACCAAGTAAGTATCAATGTTCAGTAAAGAGCAATTCTCAATTGAAACTCGCTGGCAGTTCCAATCTAATCTCTCTCACTTTTCAGGCTTAGTTAACAGCATTAATGAAAGACTAAAAATAAAAATAATGTTTCTTCTCTTCAGTAAAAATGTTAAAAAGAAAAAAAGTAAATGATATAAGTTCATTCCGAAAAATCTAAAACATGACGTTCATTCAAAATTATGGGCAATCCTCGTAAATACTCGACATCATTTCTCTCACTAAATCTTCTTACGAGTGTTTGTATTCTAGCATCTGCTTCTTTAATTTCAACGGACTATCGTGCCCTGCTATGAAATGCTCATAGTAAAGGTCCCTTCCTCTCTGAACCTTTGGTAAACTGTCAATATATTTCCAAATAACTGGATGTTCCACATCATGTTCGCATTGTCATCTCCTGTGGACAGCTTTTGCATTATTGTCTGTTTTGTCGTCATTGTTTAATGTTCTTTCATATAAATTCCACATTCCAACTGGAAAAAGCGGTGAACGCCGACCATTTCCACTGCGTAATCTTCTACCTCCATAGTTATCCTCGAACCAGTCCAGCAGCGGTTGCAGTTCATCTGGAAGCGTATCAGTCAAATGTTCAATAGCTTCATGAATGTTTTCAATGTGAATAAATGCAAGGCCGATTATCATTTTAGCTCTGAAATAAAACTCTGAGTCAATGTTATACTTACTCAGGTGTCTTTTTAACATTTTTACTAAAGGCAATAAACATTATTTTTATTTTTATTGCTTTGATTAATGCTTTTACCTAAGCCTGAAAAGGAATAAATATGAGCTGCGCTGAAATAGTTCTGTGCCTAAATGCGTCTGCGGCAAAATGGGCTGCACCAAACAGACCCCACCAAACAGAATGAAGTATTCAGTAAATTACCACACAGGGGGACGCCCTATAACCATCCCAGGCTGTTATGCAGAAGAGGGTGAGCCCTAGGTAGCTGTCAGGAAATGCAGAGTATAGATCATTACTCATTTTGTGTTTGGAAAGCTGTAACGAGTGGAATTCTTCAGGGATCTGTATGAGGTCATCAACAAATTACAATCTATTCTAATGAACCGGATGAAGGAGATGGAGCTCAATTTGCTCATGCACCAGGCTAGTCATTCAATAAGATGTCAAATGGAGACAGAGCGTCTGCAATGGGATACAGACAGGGGGAGGGTAGAGCGTCTGCAAGGGAATGCAGACAGTGGAAGGACAGATCACCTGCAATTGGAGACAGACGGGGAGAGGGCAGAGCGTCTGCAATGGGATACAGACAGTGGAGGGAAGACTGTCTGCAATGGGATACAGACAGCGGAGGGCAGAGTGAGGGCAGTGCGTCTACAATGGGATACAGACAAGGAAGGGCAGTGTGTCTGCAATGGGAGACGGACTGGGGGAGATATGCACCTCTGCAATGGGATACAGACAGGGGGAGGGAAGAGCGTGTGCGATGGGAGACAGACAGGGGAAGGGTAGAGCGTCTGCAATGGGATACAGACAGGGGAAGGGAGAGCGTCTGCAATGGGATACAGACAGGGGAGGTCGGACCGTCTGCAATGGGATACAGACAGGGGAAGGGCAGAGTGTCTGCGATGGGAGACAGACAGGGGAAGGGAGAGCGTCTGCAATGGGATACAGACAGGGGAGGTCGGACCGTCTGCAATGGGATACAGACAGGGGAAGGGAAGAGCGTCTGCAATGGGATACAGACAGGGGGAGGGGAGAGCGTCTGCAATGGGATACAGACAGGGGGAGGGGAGGGCGTCTGCAATGGGATACAGACAGGGGGAGGGGAGAGCGTCTGCAATGGGATATAGACAGGGGAGGTCGGACCGTCTGCAATGGGATAGAGACAGGGCAGGGGCAGAGCGTCTGAAATGGGATACAGTCGGGGGAGGGAAGAGCGTCTGCAATGGGATACAGACAGGGGGAGGGAAGAGTGCCTGTAATGGGATACTGATGGGTGAGGTCAGAGCTTCTGCAGTGGGATATAGGCAGGGGTGGCATAACGTCTGCAGTGGGATACAGATGGGGTGGGCAGAGCACCTGCATTGGGATCCAGACAGGGGAAGAGCAGAGCGTCTGCAATGGGATACAGACAGGGGGAGAGAAGAGCGTCTGCAATGGGATACAGACAGGGGAGGGGAGAGCATCTACAATGCGATACAGACAGCTGAAGGCAGTGCGTCTGTAATGGGATACAGACGGGGAAGGTTAGAGCGTCTGCAATGGGATACAGACAGGGGAGGGCAGAGCATCTGCAATGTGATACTGACAGAGGGAGGGCCGAACGTCTGCAATGGGATACAGACAGGGGAGGGCAGAGCATCAGCAATGGGATACAGACGGGGGGAGGCAGAGCATCAGCAATGGGACACAGACGCGGGGAGGCAGAGCATTAGCAATGTGATACGACAGGGGGAGGGCCGAGCATCTGCAATGGGATACAGACAGGGGAGGGCAGAGCATCAGCAATGGGATACAGACGGGGGGAGGCAGAGCATCTGCAATGGGATACAGACAGTGGGAGGGCAGAGCATCTGCAATGGGATACAGACAGGGGAGGGCAGAGCATCAGCAATGGGATACAGACAGTGGAGGGCAGAGCATCAGGAATGGGATACAGACAGGGGGAGGGCCGAGCATCTGCAATGGGATACGGACAGGGGAAGGCAGAATAAGCAATGGCATAAAGACAGAGGATGGCTGTGATCAAAGCTTCAGCAGAAAACAAAAACAGTACAATATATATGTGATGGAAATTTTCTGTTTTGTGGAAAATACGACACAGCAGAAATTTATTTAACTGCAAGGAGAATGCAGAACTCAGTGTTACAGAGAGATTTGTGGGTCGTAGTACATGAATCATATCAAATTAACCTGAAGATGTAGCAAGTGATTTGGAAGGTAAATGTCATGATCCTGTTTCGTGCAAGGGGTGTTGGGTATGATCTTAGTGATGTTTTTTGCATCAGTACAGGGCATTGCTGAGATTACATCTGTTGTATAATGTGTAGTTATAACTGCCTAAACTGAAAAAAAAATTGCTTTCGAAATGTCTCAAAGATGTTTCTCTTTATGCATTCTTGGGATGAAGACATTACGTTGTGAAGAATTAACAGTTAGGCCTGAGAATGAGGGATGGTTTATTGACCATACAAGATCTGGAGAAGAGTGTAGTTGGTGAATACTGGATGGATATTTCTTATGGTGTGGGAGAATAAAACTGGGGAAATAATTTAAGAATAAGTCAGTTTCAAAGGAAAGGTCATTGGACAGTAAAATTGAACTGTGAATTCTCTTCCCACGTATTCTGACGGACAAGCTGAGCTTTTTCAGCAATTACTGTACATGTTTAAGAATATTCATTTTAACACAGACTTTGTGAAGACATGAAACGCTTATTTTTACATTATACAAGCACATAGTAATACATCTTCAAAACAAGTAGGACCATTTATTGTGAATGAATTGATTCTGCAATAACACACTGACCTGGAGTCGAGAATGTTATGGAGTCATATAGTTCGGACAATGTTCAAGAAGAGCTCACAGAGTCCAGTGTGGGACTGGAAACGTTACTGATTTAACTTACAGATGGAAAATATAGCCTATCTGTGGAGAAACATTCTATTGCTCCCTTTCTGCTTCCCAATCGCTCATCACAGCAATGTGTGGGAGTGAAAAAAAGCCCAGTCGTCTTTCCCACTAATGGAGGATTCCTGATGAGGATTCATTGGAATCTCCCCATTACCTGAAGCAAAACAATTCAGCCAAATTCAACTGTTTCATGAAGAAATACCATTGTCAGAAGGCTGTGCAAGTAGAATAACAACAGAAGTAATTATTCGACTCGATAGTGAACAGACAGGAGATTCTGTGGCAGCAAATGGGAATCCGGAATGGTGTGTAGCCTCCCACATGCCCAGGGTCCAGGATGTCTCAGAGTGGCTGCAGAACGTTCTCACCGGGAGTAGGGGGAGGGTGGTGGGAGCGGGAAGCAGCCAGAAGTCATTGTGCACATTGGTACAAAGGACAGAATGACACAGGTAGAAATAGTGATGACATCCTACAGAGTGATTGTGGAGAGCTACGGAAAAGGATAAAATGCACGGTAATATCCAGTTTACTTCCAGTTCTCCGTGCTCGTGAGGGTAAGACTAGGAGGATATGGCAGATGAAGGGGTGGCTAAAGAATTGGTGCAGTGGGCAGAGATTTTTGGATTACTGGGATCTTTTGTGGGGCAAGGTGGCGTGTTCAGGAAGGACAAGTTGTACCTGAGCTGGAAGGGGACCAGTATCCTGGCAGGCAGGTTTGCAACTGCTGCAAGGGAGGGTTTCAACGAGATTGGCTGGGGTTGGGGAGTGGTGAGATCCTCAACAGCAGGAAGGCAAGTGCGAGGCTGGAAGGAGATACAGTAATCAGAAACAGTAAAATGAAGAGACAGGTCAGGCTAGACAACGACAGGGAGCAAGGAATGTCTGTTGGATTAAATCGCAACTGTTTCAATGCAAGATGGCTGACAGGTAAGGCTGATGAACTGTGGACATGGATCGCTGCGTGAGACTGGGACATTATAGCCATTACTGAAACATGGATAAGGGAGGGACAGCACTGACAGCTTAAAGTACCAGGGGACAGGTGCTTTATACGGGACAGAGATGGTGGAAAGAGGGGACAGAGAGTTTCATTTTTGATTCAGGCGAGTAACACAGCAGTAATCAGAGATAAAATAACTGATGAATCATCCTGTGAGGATTTGTCTGGGGAGCTAATAAATAAGAAGGGAATGGTGATAGGATTTAGATTGTACTATAGGCCCCCAAATAATAAACGAGGAATTAGTGGAACAAAAATATGTAGACAGACTGGGGAGACGCACAGGGCCAATAGGATTGCATTAGTAGGAGATTTTAATTTTCCTAACATAGACTGGGAATGACATAGAATTAAGGACTAAAATGGGGTGAATTTATTAAGTGTGTTCAGAATAGTTTCCTCAAGCAGTAAGTAGAGAGTGCAAATCGGGAAGGGACGAAGCGTGACCTACTCTAAGATCTAGGGCAGGACAGGTGTCTGAGGTGATAGTGGGGGAGCCCTCTGGGACCCGCGAAAATAGTTCTATAAATTTTTAAATAGTTATGCAGAAGGATAAAATTGGTCCACATGTTCAAGTTCAAACTTGGGGCAAGGCGAATTTTGATGGAATGAGACAGGAGCTTGTAGGGGTTGGTTGGAGGGGTTTCTTTGCAGGCGAAGGGACCTCCTGCAAGTGGGAGGACTTTAAAAGTGAAATGTCGACAGTTCAAGGTCTATGTGTTACTGTGAGGGTAAAAGGCAAGGTTGGTAGGAAGAGGGAACCTCGGATGTCAGGAGATATTGAGGCTTAGACCAGCAAAAAGGAGGCGTGGCTCAGGTCCAGGCAGCTGGGATCGAGGGAATACCTGGAGGTGTACACGGGGTACAGTAGTTTACTGAAAAAGGAAATCAGGAGGGTGAAAAGGGGGCACAAAATAGCTTTGGCTGATAAGATTAGTGTGAATCCAAAGAGGTTCATTAAGTATATTAAAGTCAAAAGAATAGCTAAATGAGAATATGACCCCTCAAAGTCCAAAATGGACGTGCATGTCCTGAAGATTTGCGAGATTCTCAATGAATATTTCTCCTCTGTCTTTACCGTGGAGTAATACATGAACCTTGGGAGGCTGACAAAAGTCGTAGTGTTATCTTGGGGTGAGTCAATATCACAGGAGAAGGTGTGTTGGATGCGTTAGACTGTATGAAGGTGGATAAATCTCCTGGTTGTAAACAGATGCATCCAAGAACACTGCAAGAGGCTACAGAAGAAACTACGGGGACCCTGGTTGATATTTTTGCATCATCGTTAGCAACAGGTTAGGTTCCAGAATATTGGAGATTAGCAAATGTTGTGCCATTATTTAGAAAGGGAAGCAAAGAAAAATCTGGGATCGATAGACCAGGAAGTCTAATATCTGTGGTACGAAGGTTGCTTGAGAAGACTCTGAGGTGTGCGATATGCATGCATTTGGAAATATAAGGTTTGTTTAGAAATAGTTTTTTTGACAGATTCCCTACAGTATGGAAACAGACCGTCTGGAACAACAAGACCACACTAACCCTCCAAACAGTCACCCACCCAGTTCCATTTCTCTACCCTATATTTACCCCTGACGAATGCACATAACACGATAGGTAACTTAGCATGGCCAATTCACCTGACCTATAGATCTTTGGATTGTGTAAGGAAAATGGAGCACCCAGAGGAAACACACACAAACACAGTGAGAATGTGCAAACTCCATACAGAGCGTCACCCGAAGCTGGAACCAAACCCGGATCCATGACATTATG
This sequence comes from Chiloscyllium punctatum, assembly GCF_047496795.1. Classification (NCBI taxonomy): domain Eukaryota; kingdom Metazoa; phylum Chordata; class Chondrichthyes; order Orectolobiformes; family Hemiscylliidae; genus Chiloscyllium; species Chiloscyllium punctatum. Next base: position 734,365 of record NW_027309815.1, on the reverse strand, counting down.
AGGCAGCAGTACTAGCCACTGAACTACCATGTCACCCTTGCTTTTTTTTAACACAGTTCAATGACACAGGTACAAAATCTATTCTGCCCTTCACCCATGATGCACGTTCGAATATCACATACCATGGTTAATTTATTCTCCACTGAAAGTGTCATCTTATTATTAGTTTGATATTAGTTTTATATCTTATTAGTTTGATATTATTAATTTTAATAATTATTATTAATAGTTGTTTTTATACTGGAAAGATCACATGGCTTTGTGAGTGGGAGATCATGCCTCTCAAATTTGTTTGAGTTCATTGATGAAGTGACCAGGAATGTTGATGAGGGTAGGGCGGTAGAGTGTGTGGTTTTCAGTAAGGCCTTTGACAAGGTTGCCATTGATAGGCTGGTCTGGAAGGTTAGAATCGCATGGAATCCAGAGGGACCTGGCAAATTAGATATACAATTGGCTTCATGGTAGTAAGCAGAGGGTAATAGTGGAAGGGTTCTCTCGGACTGGAGGCCTGTGACACATGAAGTGCCTCAGGGGTCGCTGCTGGGCCCGTTGCTATTTGTTATCTGTATCAATGATATTCTTGCGAATGTGCAAGGCATGGCTAGGAAACTTGAAGATGACACTAAGATAGGTGGTATCGTGGACAATGAGGAAGTATATCAGAAATTGCAGCAGGACGTTGATCAAACTGGAGAAGTGGGCCGAGGAATATTTTGGCAACGTTAGATCAAGGTAGGAGTTTCATGTTGATTGGTAGGACCTTAAGGAGTGTAGTTGAGCAGAGGGACCATGGAGTTTAGGTCCACCGTTCTCTGAAAGTGGGGTCATAGTTAGATATGGTAGTGAAGTAGGCTTTTGCCACACTAGCAAGCATCGGTCAGGACATGGAGGAGAGCAGTTGGGAAGTTATGTTATAGTCATACAGGATGTTGGTGAGGCTGCACTTGTAGTGTTGTGTTCAGTTTTCGTCACATTGAGATCGGAAGGATGTTTTTAATTTGGAATGTGTGCAGACGGAATTTATAAAAATGTTGCCAGGACTCAACAGTATGAATTAATGGGAGAGGTTGGACAAGCGAGGACTTTTTTTCCTTCGAGCACAGGAGAGGGGCCTATAGAAGTTTACATGGATAGGGTGAATGGACCCAACAAATTTTTCCTAGAGTTGGGGAATCAAGGAGGGGAGAGCATCAGTTTAAGGTCAGAGGGGAAAGAATAAAAGGGAAACTGATGGAAACTGTTTTACACAGAGAGTGGCACACAAAGGGAATGAGCTGTCAACAGAAGTGGTTGATGCATTTATATTAAGGATACGTAAATGGCATTTGGGCAAGTACATGGACAGGAAAGGACGAGAATGCTATTGGCCAAGTGCTGGGAAATGAGGTTAGTGTGGTTGGATATTTGGGTCAGCATGGACGAGTTTGAGCCAAAGGGCCTCTCTGCCTCTCTCCATGATCTAGGACTTGATGACTCTACACATAGAACAGTATTTGGTTCAAACTCTCATTTTTGCTTAGGTCATAAGTTCGAATCATATTTGGACAATGTTCTTTCAAGTTAACTTTGCAGATATTTTGCTTTTCAGTTTGTTTTCGACAATACGTGTGTGTGTGTGTGTGTGTGTGTGTGTGTGTGTGTGTGTGTGTGTATGTGTGTGTGTGTGTGTGTGTCTGTCTGTCTGTCTGTCTGTGTGTGCGTGTGTGTCTGTGTGTGTGTCTTTGTGTGTGTGTGTGTGTGTGTGTGTTTCTCAGTATTTTTCAAAGGGAAATATCACTGTACATATTTGCAATATCCTCTCGTCATTCCACTTTCCATCATAGTTTGTTTTGGTCATAGACATGTTGTTTTAGTAGATTAAAGAAATCTGCCTGACTTGTTCCGAACACTGACCCTGACACACTCTGAGAACTATATCTTTGGCCATATCACCAACATAGTTATAATTATTTTTGTGGGCAGTGGAGGAGTGGGGCCAGAAAAGGGAGAAGTGAGACAAAACAACACAGGGAATTATCGACTCAATCAGCCAAGGTCAGAGACGAGGAGTTCCTTGGAGGGGATTCTGAGGGATGGAATTTGCATTTATTTAGAAAGACAAGGAATGATTAGGGATAGTAAATATGGATTTGTGAAATCATGTCTAATTAATGTGATTGAGTATTATAAAGAGATGACAAAGAAGATTGAAGAATACACTGTGGTGTACAATTTTTACATAAATTTCAGCAAGGCATATAATAAGGTTCCCCATCGTAGACAGATTACTAAAATTAGATTATATGTAATCTAGTAAAAGCTAACCAATTGGATACAAAATTGGATTGAAGGTAATGGATTGTTTTCCAAACTGAAGTCCTGTGGACAGCGGTGTGCTGAAAGAATCAGTGCTGAGCTCACTGCTTTTCATCACGGATATAAACAACTTTGATGTGATTATCGGAGGCATGGTTAGTAAGTTTACAGATAACATCACCGAATTGGTTCAGTGGACAGTGAAGAAGATTATCTCAGATTATAACGGGATCCTTGACCAACAATGAGCCAAGGACTGGCAGATGGAGTTTAATTTAGATATTGGTGAGGTTTGACATTTCGGTAAGTTAAAGCGGGGTAGTGCCCTGGGAAATGTTGCTTAACAAAGAGAACTATGGGTGAAGATTCATAGTTCCTTGAAAGTGGAGTTTAGGTCGGTAGAGTAGTGAGGAACGTGGTTGACATGCTTGTCTTAATCGGTCAGAACATTGAGAATTGGAGTCGGGGTAGCGTGAGGGGCTTGGACAGGACGGAGGTGAGGCCACTTTAATAAAACTGCGTACATATCAGTTGACTCTTTTAAAGGATGGATGTTGTTAAGCTTGAAAGGGTGCAGAAAAGATTTACAAAGATTATCTGGAACCTGAGGGTTTGAGCTACAGGGAGATGATGAACAGGATGAGGCTTTTTCCCCTGGACTGTCAGAGACTGAATGGTGACATGACAGAGGTTTAATAAAGTCCTGAGGGGCATGGATAGTCTGATTGGACAAGATCTTTTTTCCCAGAGTAGGGGCTTCCAGAACTAGACAGCATAGTGTGAAGGTGACAGGGCAAAGACTGAGAAGGGACCTGAGGGGAAACCTTTTCATACAGAGGCTGGTGGGTGTACTGCCAGAGAAAGTAGTGAAAGCGGGTACAATTACACGTTTAAAATGTAACTGGATAGTTACATAAATGGGAATGGATCATGTGATGTGGGCCAAATGCTGCCAAGTGGGACGAGATCTGATTAAGATGCCTGATCGGCATGGACAAATTGGACAAAAGGATCTTTTTCCACGCTGTATGATTCTCTTATTCTCACAGCGGGATGAGGAAGAATTCTAAAAGGGTCATTCGAATGGGAATTCTCTTCCCCGGAAGTTTGTGGTGCCTCTCTGATTACAAGTATTCACAGCTGAGTTAGCAAAAGATTTGACAGAAAAGTGAGTCACAGATAATGGGACACAGACAGGACGATGAGGCTGAGACCACAATCTGATCAGCCACAATCTTAATGCCTGGTGGAGAAGGCTCAAATTCTCTAATGACCCACTCCTGCTCCTCAGTCCCATGTTTCTGTGTTCCATTCAACCCCTCTAACCTGCTAGACAGGAGCAGTTAGAGTCCACTTATTGTTATAGCATGGTGCACAGAAATAGAGGAGTCAGTTCGGTCCCTGGAGACTGTCCCACTCGGTTTGGGAGATTTGGAAAATGTAATTGGAAGACCCAGGCTGGATATGGAAGAGGTTGCTCATTTCTCTTTACAAAACTTCCCCTCTCTGTATCTTGTGCTTCATTTGTTGATCATGTTGTAGACCCAGATTCACTGTGAATACAGCCCCCAAATCTCACCCCGTGATGGTTCACAAAGTCCACGGGTCTCCCTGATTGCAACATTCCATACAAGACCTTCCAGGAAAATAACACATACGAACTTTCCAATAACAGAAGGGGAGAGCATCAGGAACAGGGGCAAGGCATTCACATCCCAAGCCTGCCTTGCCCTTCACTAAGATCAAGGATGACCTGCTCCAAGTCTCAAATCTTCTTAATGTCCATGTATTATTGAGCACTTCCATAGAACACAGAACAAAGAACAGTACTGATTTGGAGATGTCGGTGTGCGACTGGGGTGTACAAAGTTAGAAATCACATAGCACCAGGTTATAGTCCAACGGGTTTAATTGGAAGCACACTAGCTTTTGGAGCATCGCTCCTTCATCAGGTGATAGTGGAGGGCTCGATCATAACACAGAATTTAGAGCAAAAATTTACAGTATGATGTAACTGAAATTATACATGGAAAAATTGATTCTCTGTTAAGCCTTTCATCTGTTAGAATACCATGATAGTTTCACTTCTTTCATGAGTAAATCCCAAAACCTTTTTTTAAAAAAAAGTTGCATTCTCAGGTGAGCTGTGAACAATGGTGATAGCAAAACAAAATGTTGAAAGTGTTGGCCCCCTGTGTTCTCTGACTATGCCATGATGTTTAGATTGATTCTAAGCTAAAAATTGAGATAACGGAGTTTTACATGAATTCATGCAGATTTTCAGCTCCTGGGGAAAAACCTTGTCTATTGACCCGATCGATGATCATCATGATTTTAAACACCTCTATCTATTAACTTCTCAGCTTCCCATATTCAAGTGAAAACAACCCCAGCTTATTCAGCATTTCCCTAACGCGCAAACCCTCCAATCCTGGCAACATCCTTGTTCATTTTTTCTGAACCCTTTCATGTTTCACGACATCCTTCCTGTGGCATTGAGAACAGAATTGCACACAGTATTCGAATAGTAGTCGGGCCAAACACTGTTTAGTTCCCTGAGCGCCCCAGTCTTTATCCAAAGTAAGTTCCAAAATGAAATATTTGTTTTGGATCTTGTAGTTTCACACATCGTTGCCTTCATTGATCATTAAGGAGACCGGATTTGTCCCGAGCTCTTCTTTTGCCCTTAATACCCTTGTAGAGTCTCTTTTGATTCTCTTTAACTTTCTCTGCCAAAGCTATCTCGTGTCCCCTTTTTACATTCCTGATTTCCATCCTAAGTGTATTCCAACAGACCGGATGCTCCTGAAGGGATTCCCTTGAGTCAGCCAGTTATATCTGACATGTGACCCCTTTTTTCTTGACCACAGCCTCGAAACTCAGCCTGTGTTTCCTAATTCAGTCAGCATTGAGCTGCACAATAACAGGAACACGCTGGCGCTGAACGCTCCTTTTATCTCGGTTTTAAGATATTCCTACTTGCCAGACTTCCCTTTACCTGTAAATATCCTCCCCAGATCTACTTTAAAAAGTCCTGTCTGATACTATCTTGCTCCATTGAATAACTTGAACTTGTGGACCAGGCCTGTCCCTTTCCATCGCTATTTTCAAACTAATACAATTGTGGTAACTTTCCAAAGTGCTCCCCCACTAACACCTCAGTCCCGTTCCCGACCTTGTTCACTCCAGCTGTAACCGTCTGTCAGAGAATGTCACATTCATTCAGAAAGGGTCACAGTCTGTCTCAGAGAGGGTCAGACATTGTCACAATGTGCCTCGGAGAGTCAGAGATCGTCAGAGAATGTCACAGTGTGTCATAATGTGTCTCAGAGAGTGTCACAGTGTGTCTCATAGAGTGTTATAGTGTGTCTCAGAGAGTGTCACAGTGTGTTTCAGAGAGTGTCACACAGTGTCACAGTCCGTCAGAAATGGTTACATGTATTTCAGAGTTTGTCAGAGAGAATCAGAGAGTGTCACAGTGAGTCGTACTTTGTCTCAGAGAGTGTCAGAGAGGGTCAGCATTTGTCTCAGAGAGGGTCACAGTCTGTGAGAGAGTGTCATGGTGTGTTTCAGAGAAAGACAGAATAACTCAGAAAGAGTCACAATGTGTCTCAGAGAGGGTCAGAGAGAGTCAGAGAGTATCACAGTGTGCCTAAGAGCATGTCAGAGAGTTTCATGCTGTGCCTCAGAGAGAGAGAGAGAGAGAGAGAGAGGCACAGTCGGTCTCAGAGAGGGTCAGAGAGTGTCACTGTGTGTCTCAGAGAGTGTCACAGTGTCTCAGAGAGTCAGAGAGAGTCGGAAAGTGTAACAGTGTGTCTCAGAAAGTGTCATAGAGTGACACAGTGTGTCACAGTCTGTCAGAGCGAGTCACAGTGTGCCTCAGAGTGGGTCAGAGTGTGTAACAGTCTGTTAGAGAGTGTCACAGTGTGTTTCAGAGAGTCAGATAGGATCAGAGAGTGTCACGGTGTGTTTCAGAGAGAGTCAGAGTGAGTCAGAGAGTGTCACAGTGTCTTTCAGAGAGAATCAGAAAGTGTCACAATGTGTTTCAGAGAGTGTCAGCTAGGATCAGAGAGTGTCACAGTGCGTCTCACAGTGTCAGAGAGAGTCAGAGAGTGTCACAGTGTGTCTCAGAGAGGGTCAGAGAGAATCAGAGAGTATCACAGTGTGCCTAAGAGCGTGTCAGAGAAAGTCAGCGAGTGTCACAGTGTGTCGTGCTGTGCCTCAGAGAGTGTCAGAGAGAGAGTGAGAGAGAGAGACACACAGTCGGTCTCAGAGAGGGTCAGAGAGTGTCACTGTGTGTCCCAGAGAGTCAGAGAGAGTCAGAAAGTGTAACAGTGTGTCTCAGAAAGTGTCAGAGAGTGACACAGTGTGTCAGAGTCTGTCAGAGCGAGTCACAGTGTGTTTCAGAGAGAGTCAGATCGAGTCACAGGGTGTCTCAGAGTGCGTCAGAGAGTGTCACACTGTGTTTCAGAGAGTTCCAGATAGGACCAGAGAGTGTCACAATGTATCTCAAAGTGTCAGAGAGAGTCAGCGAGTGTCACAGTGTGTCTAAGAGAGTCTCAGTGAGAGTCATAGAGTCACAGTCTGTCAGAGAGTGTCACAGTGAGTCTCAGTGAGTCTCAGTGAGTGTCACAGTGTGTCTCAGAGAGTCAGAGAGAGTCACAGTCTGTTTTTGAGAGTGTCACTGTGTGCCACAGAGAGTATCAGAGAGTGTCACAGTGTGTTCAAGAGTGTCAGAGAGAGTCACAGTGTGTCTAAGAGAGAGTCTCAGCGTGTTTCAGAGAGTCAGAGAGAGTCGGAACGTGTCACAGTCTGTCTCTGAGAGTGTCACAGTGTGTCACAATCTGTCAGAGAAGGTGTCAGTATATTTCGGAGTGAGTCAGAGAGAGTCAGAGAGTGTCACAGTTTGTCAAAATCTGTCAGAGAGGGTCACAGATGTCGTGCTGTGCCTCAGAGAGTGTCAGGGAGAGTCAGAGAGTGTCACAGTCAATGTCAGAGAGGGTCAGAGTGTGTCACAGTGTTTCACAGTCTGTCAGAGTGTGTCACATTGTGCTGCAGAGTGTGTCAGAGAGTTTCACAGTCTGTTAGAGAGTGTCACAGTGGGTTTCAGAGAGTGTCTCGGTGTGTCTCAGAGAGGGTCAGATAAGATCAGAGAGTGTCACAGTGAGTTTTTTTAATGTTATCAGCCTTTCGGTGACAATAAGAAGTATAAATGGATGGAAGGTTGCCTTCCGTGATGGTCTGTGCTGTGCACACAACCGTCTGTAGTTTCTTATGGTCCTGGGTAGAGCAATTACCATGTCACATGAATAGAATGCTTTCGGTTGCCAGTATACAGAATAACAATAAGAGAGACAGCTCATTCTAAGCTGGAAGAGACAATGGGTTGAGTTTCCGCAACCTTTGCTTTAATAATTCTGTGATGTGTATTTAAAGCCTATGGAGGGGGGGTGAGACAAGCTTGTTCAATAAAGGACACAGACTGTTCCATCAACAAAAATCGATTCGTATTGTGTCATGAAGTTCAGTTGCAATGAAAAGTTTTTTAAAACAAAGTGGTTTTCTGAGATTTCCAGGATATTCAGAAACGTTTTTTTTTCTCTTTGAATCTTATAAAAGAAACAGATTTTGGCCTTAATACACGTGTCACAGACACACCATCTGTAATTGGACCACAGTGTCCACATACAACCAAGGTCAGCATATGGACCAGTCAAGAAACATGAGACAGAATGATGTGCAAACATGAGATACAAACTGAAAATGGTGGAGAAACGAAATAAAAACATGAAGACGTATCTGCAGATAGAAACAGAGTTAACATATTGATTATGATGTGACATTTCTGAAAAGTCAAAGGTTAATGCTATGCAACTCTGCTCAAATTCTGCCAGATTTGTTGAGTTTTGCTCCAGCTCTTTCAATTTCTTTTTCTTTCTGAACTGTGACAAATTGTCTGATCTGAACGATAACAGCAAAGCCCCTGTCTCACTTGGATCTTGAGTAATTCGTTATTGATATTAAATGAGAAATTACAAAGTTCCTATGTTTGACAAGGCTCTAAATATTGATGACGTATTAGATTGTGAAAACGTGCCATGAAAATGTTGAAACAAAAACTGAAGTTGGTTTTAAAGCTCAGTAGGTCTGGCAGAATCTGTGAAGAGAAATCACAGTTAACGTTTCGGGTTCAGTGACCCTTCATCAGAAATGATGGTAGCGAGGAAAATGTTGGTTGATATGAAGAAGGGGATGGACAGCTGTTAATGGAGATTGTTAGTGGCTAAACATAGAGGGTGTGTAATGGAAGGCGATGTGAGAACTAGGCCTGGTGTATTATTGGTCGGGGGCGAGGACATTGTGGAGTTCAGGGCCGAAAATTATTGAACTTGATTTTGAGTCTGAAGGGCTGTAGGATCCTCACACGGTAAATGAGGTGTTGTCGTGTCAGTTTGCATAGACTTTTCCTGGAACACTGCAGCAAGCCTGACATAGAGATATTGGTCAGGGAACAGGATGCGGTATTAAACTGGCAGGGAACTGGAAGCTCAGGACCATTTGTATAGATACACTTTGGATGTTCAGAGAAGCGGTCACCCAGGCTACCGTTAGTTTCCCCAATGTAGAGAAGACCACATTGTGAGAAGTGAATCGAGTAGACTAATTGTGGAAAATGTTGGTAAGGTGCTGCTTCATCGGTACGGTGTGGTTGGGCCCTTGGATAGTGAGAAAGGAGGACAGAAGTGCGAACATGTTACACTTTCGGCAGGGGCAAGTGAAGTGGACCTGTGGTGGGGGTGAGGGCGGGGTAATGGGAGTGAATAAAGAGTGAACCAGGGTGTCCTGGTCCCTCCAGAAGGTGGACAATTTTGAGGAGGAAAATATGTGTCTGGTGATGGCATCTTGCTGGAGGTGGGGGAAATGGCGGCTGATAATCCACTTCATGTGAATGCAGGTGGGATGGTCGGCCAGGACAAGAGGAATTCTCTCGCTGTTGCAGGAAGGTAGAGAGACGGTGAAAATAGAAATGCAAGAGGTGGGTCAGACCTGGTTGAGGGCCCTCTCGAAAACAGTGCTGGGATATTCTCAGTTGAGGAAGAAGATGGACATTTTGGAAATTGACATCATTAGAAGCAATGCGGTGGAGACAGAAAAATTGGTGGAATGGAATGGAGTATTAGCAAGAAACAGGTTGTGAGGGTGTATACTCCAGGTAGCAGTGGCAGTCGGTTGGTTAATACTGGATATTAGTGGCCTGTCGATCCCCAGAAATGGAAACAGAGATACCGAGGAAAGGAAGTGATGAGTCAGAGAAAGACGAGGTGAAAGTGAGGGAGGAGGGGTGACTTGATAGAGGTGTACAAGATGATTAGGGGGTTAGATAGGGTTGACAGTGAGAACCTTTTTCCACGTATGGAGTCAGCTATTACAAGGGGGCATAGCTTTAAATTAAGGGGTGGTAGATATAGGACTGATGTTAGGGGTAGGTTCTTCACTCAGCGAGTCGTAAGCTCATGGAATGCCCTGCCAGTAGCAGTAGTGGACTCTCCCTCTTTATGGGTATTTAAGCGGGCATTGGATAGGTATATGGAGGATAGTGGGTTAGTGTAGGTAAGTTCCGACAGCAACATGGTGCCAGAGAGATAAATGGGAGGGGCTGGTGCTGGGAGGAAGGTCGCTTGGAAGGTGACAGCTAGATGAAGGTGGGTGGTGATAGTGATAGTTCAGAGTGGAAGGTGGAGTGGCTAGATGGGAAGGAAGATGGACAGCTAGGACAGTTCAAGAGGGCGGTTCTGAGTTGGAGGGTTTGATCTGGGATAAGGTGGAGGGGAGATGAGGAAACTGGTAAGATTGTCCTTGATACCGTGTGTTGGAAGGGTCCCAAGGCAGAAGATGATGCGTTCTTCCTTCAGACGTCAGGTGGCTAGAATTTGACAGTGGATGAGGCCACAAACCTGCAAAGCCTTGGCGGAATCGGAGGGGGAGTTGAAGTATTTAGCCACGGGTCAGGGGGGTTGTTGGGTGTGTGTGTCTGAGAGTGTTCCCTGAACTGTTCTGCAAGTTGACGTCTTGTCTCGCCAATGTAGTGGAGACCAGGAGCAATGGACACACTAGAAGAGGTATTTGGATGCACAGGATGCAATCTGGCTGATGTGGAAGGATCCTTTGGGGCCTTGGGTGGAGGTCAGGAGGGAGGTGTTGGCACAGGTTTCATACCTGTTGTAGTGGCAAGGGAAAGTGCTGGGAGTGGAAGGTGGCTTGTTGGGGTTGCGTGGACCTGATGAGGGAGCTGTGAGGGAATGGTCTCAGCAGTATGATGATAGGGGTAGGGAGGGAAGTATATCTCTGGTGGTGGGGTCTGACTGTTGGTGGCAGAAATGGCGGAGGATGATGCGTTGTATACTGAGGTTGGTGGGATGGAAGGCATGCACCAGAGAGGTTCTAACTTGTTGTCGTTGGAAGGGTGAAGCTCAAGGCCGGAGTTTTGGGCAGTTGAGGAGATGCGCCAGAGCACCCTCCTGCAGCCAAACCACCTCTTCAATGCTACCTGTCCCTATATCTATCTTTGCACAGTTTGAAAGCTTAACCCAAATGCCCTCAGTTCCGTCATATAGATAATGAATGCACAAAGTGAAAAGTTGTGGTCCCAAAACTGAGTCTTGTGGAACACCACTTGTCACTGGCTGCCATCCTGAGAAGGACACTTTAATCCACACTCTCTGCTTTCTGTCAGACAGCCAAACTTCAACTTCCACCTTGCCTCTAACACCATGGACGCATATCTTTCTCAATAGCCTCATGCATGACACCTTGTCAAAGGATTCTTGAGGTGCAGATGGATAACATCTATTGGTTCTCCTTCATCAAATCTGCACATTACTCCCTCAATGTATTCTAGCAGGTTTGTCAGGCATGACCTCCCCTTGATGAAACCATGCTGACTCTGTCCTATTTTACCAAAGACCTCCAAGTATTCAGAAATCCCATTCTTCACGATTAATTCCATGATGTTACCCACAACCAAGTCTGCAAATCAGTCTGCAGTTTTCCATCTTCTGCCTAACTCCCTTATAAAACCGGGTGTCATGTTAGCAATTATACAGCCACTTGGCCCTTTCCTGATTTTAGTCATTCCTGAAAGATTACCACTTTCGCTTGTACTAACTCTTCAGCGATCTCCCTTACAAGGCTGGGGTGTAGTCCATCTGGTCCAGGTGAGTTATCCACATTCAGGCCATTCCGTTTTCTAACATGTTCTTCTTGGTGATGGCCACTGTATTTAGGACTGCCCTCTCACTCTCTTCAATTCTTGGGTAATTACTCGTGTATTCCACCGTGAAGACTGATGCAAATTTCCTCAGCCATGCCTTTGCTTCCCACTACTGTCTCTCCAGCATCATTTCCCAGTGGTCCATATTCACATTTATGACTCTTTTGCATTTTATATATCTAAAGAATCTCTTACAGTTTCCTTTATATTACTGGTTAGCTTAGCCCCATACTTAATGTTCTCCCTCCTTATTTATTTTTTCTTGCCTTCTGTTGGCCTCAATTCTCCAGTTCCCCACTGCCCTTCACTCTGCTTGCTCTTTTGCTTATATGCAATCCCTGACTTCCCTTGTCAGCCCTGGTTGCCTCATCCTCCCTGTACCATACCTCTATTACTCAGCACGCATCTCTGCAGTGTCTTTTAAATTATCATGGAATCTCCAGCCATTGCTGTTACCCTGTCTTTCCGGCTAGACGCCTGTCCAGGTCAATTCTACCCAGCTTCTCCCTTATGCCTCTCCAGTTGCCTTTATTCAGCTGATATACTGTTATCTCTGATTCTATCTTCTCTCTCAAATTTCAGAATAAATTCAACCATGTTCTGATCAATGCTTCTGAAGTTTTCCTTCACCTTAAGCTCCCTTGTCTAGCCTGCGTCATTAAATCCAGTGTCATCTGTTCCCGAGTGGGCTCCACCACATGATGCTCCAAAAAGCCATCCCGTAGATATTCCTCAAATTCCTTTTCTTGCGATTCACTACCAACTTGGTTTCCCATTCCACTTGCATATTGAAATCCCCCATGATCCCTGTAACGATGTCTTTCCTACAGATCTTTTCTATCTCCTGGTGTTTCTTGTGCCCCAGCTCCTGACTACTCTTTGGAGGCCTGAGCAAGTCTCCAACTGTGGTTGTCTTACCTTTGTGGTTCCTCAATTATACCATGCAGATTCCACACTATCTGACCTTACTTTCTTTCTTATTGTTGATTAAATTTCATTTCTTATTAATAATGTAAATCCACTGTCTCGATCTTTTCGATACGATATATGTCCTTGAATATCCTGATCCCCTTGCAGCCACTTCTCTGTAATGCCCATTGCGTCACACCTACCAATTTCAATCTATGCCACAAGCTCGTATGCCCTATTCCTTATACTGCTCGCATTCAGATATAACCCTTCAATCTTGTGTTAACGTTCCCTCTTCTATTGCCATTTGTTTGTCCAGTGTGATTGAAGTTTGATTGCTTACACTTCCCATACACTCTGTTCTATTTGCGTCTATGCTGAAGATTTTAATAACCTCTCTTGAGCTCTATGCTCTTACCTCCTCTTTTCTTATTAAACCCTTTCAGGAAACCCCTACCCCGCGCGCTCACACACACACACTCCTAATCAGTTTAAAGCTCTGTCGACATCCTTGGTTAGGATTCACTTGGACTCTGGTCCCAGCACGGTTCATACGAAGACTGTCCCATCAGAACAGGTTATTTCTTCCTCAGTAATAAAATGTGTTTAAAGTTTGTGAGAAGATTTGTAGCTCAGGTGCTCATTGTTGTATTTCTGTTCGCCGAGCTGGGAATTTGTGTTGCAGACGTTTCATCGCCTCTCCAGGTGACATTTTCAGTGCTTTGGAGCCTCCTGTGAAGCGCTTCTGTGATGTTTCCTTCGGCATTTATAGTGGTTTGAATCTGTCGCTTCCGGTTGTCAGTTCCAGCTGTCCATTGCAGTGGTCGGTATATTGGGTGCAGGTCGATGTGCTTATTGATTGAATCTGTGGATGAGTGCCATGCCTCTTGGAATTCCCTGGCTGCTCTCTGTTTGGTTTGTCCTATAATAGTAGTGTTGTCCCAGTCGAATTCATGTTGCTTGTCATCTGTGTGTGTGGCTACTCAGGATAGCTGGTCGTGTCGTTTCATGGCTAGTTGGTGTTCATGGATGCGGATCGTTAGCTGTCTTCCTCTTTGTCCTACGTAGTGTTTTGTGCAGTCTTTGCATGGGGTTTTGTACACTACATTGGTTTTGCTCATGCTGGCTATCGGGTCCTTCGTTCTGGTGAGTTGTTGTCTGAGAGTGGCTGTTGGTTTGTGTGCTGTTATGAGTCCGAGTGTTCGCAGTAGTCTGGCTGTCAGTTCGGAAATGCTCTTGATGTATGGTAGTGTGGCTAGTCCTTTGGGTCGTGACATGTCGTCGTTCCATTGTCTTTCCCTTAGACATCTGTTGATGAAATTGCGGGGGCATCCGTTTTTGGCGAATACCTTGTATAAGTGTTCCTCTTCCTCTTTTTGCAGTTCTGGTGTACTGCAGTGTGTTCTGGCCCTTTTGAATAGTGTCTTGATGCAACTTATTTTGTGTGTGTTGGGGTGGTTGCTTTCGTAGTTCAGGACTTGGTCTGTGTGTGTGTGTCTTTCCTGTAAACCTTTGTGGTGAATTCTCCGTTTGGTGTTCTCTGTACCATCACGTCTAGGAATGGGAGTTGGTTGCCCTTTTCTTCCTCTCTTGTGAATCGGATTCCTGAGAGTGTGGCGTTAATGATCCAGTGCAATTTCAACAACAGATGCCTAGGGGAAAGACAACGGAACGAGGACATTCCGCAACCCAAAGGACTAGCCACACTACCATACATAAAAAAACATTTCTGAACTGACAGCCAGACTACTGCGACCACTAGGACTCATAACAGCACACAAACCAACAGCCACTCTCAGACAACTCACCAGGACGAAGGACCCGATACCCAGCATGAGCAAAACCAATGTAGTGTACAAAACCCCATGGAAAGACTGCACAAAACACTACATAGGACAAACAGGAAGACAGCTAACGATCCGCATCCATGAACACCAACTCGCCACGAAACGACACGACCAGCTATCCTTAGTGGCCACACACGCAGATAACAAGCAACATGATTTCGACTGGGACAACACTACTATTATAGGACAAGCCAAACAGAGAACAGCCAGGGAATTCCTAGAGGAATGGCACTCATCCACAGATTCAAACAATAAGCACATCGACCTGGACCCAATATACCGACCACTGCAATGGACAGCTGGAACTGACAACCGGAAGCGGCAGATTCAAACCACTATAAATGCCAGAGGAAAGATCACAGACGCGCTTCACAGGATGCTCCCAAGCACTGAGGATATCACTGAGACAGGGGACAAAACGTCTGCAACATAAATTCCCAGCTTGGCGAACAGAACCACAACAATAAAATGTGTTTATTCAACACAAAATACTGGGACAAAAAACAAGCGTTTCAGCACATACCAAAACATGAAAAATACAAAGAGACAAGTCTGTTAAAATTCACTTACGATGTGGAGCTATATGAATTGAAATGTGAATTACAAAACCACGGACGAGGTATTCAAGCTTTATTGGTCATTATTTGACCCACAGCTGAGGTACTGATTTCCCCCCAGTCAGTGATCCACCTCACTGAGACTCTCTCGCCCTGTCTCACACATTGTCTAGTTGGCCCAAAATTTTTAAATTAATTCACCTTCTCCCTGGAACCAATCTATTGTTATTTTGGAACTTGTTCAGCGTCAGCAACCCGGCTCTGTGAAATTATTGGCGATAAATGATCTGGGATGACAGCATAGTGCTCACAGGGTACGGCACCAGACAAAGGGCTTGCAGTCTGTGGGAATTTCTAAATAAAATTTCTGTATGTTTGTCCTCATGCTGTCTTCTGATCTAACTTCATACTCGTCTGACACCACTTGCTCTCACTCACTCTGTCGCTCCATTTTCCCTCCATTCCTTTTATCTCTCTTCACTTCCTTTTTCTCTGTTAATTTTTCTCTCTCTCACGCACACACAGTTCACTCTGTTTTCAAATTGTGATGTTGGAGAGCTCATCGTTGTACAATTGGCTAAACGGCTTCGTTCAGTGCTCTACTAATTCTGAAGCTCTCTGAACCACTATGAAGACTTCAGCACAATAAAGACATCAGGTGCCTGGAGAGACAAGCTGGTTCTGCGAAGGACACAGTGCAGAATTATCCTTTATCTCTTCCTGTTACCTGTTGTGCAGTGGCCTTGAAATATCTGTTCAAACAAAATAGATTGAAATTCGTGCAGGCGGGAGGACGATCACCAGATGATTATGCTGTCAGGATTTAACAAGCAGATCCCACATACAAAATTTTGATTTCCCCATAAAAAAAACAAAATGTGGATTTGCCTGATAGCAGCTCCTCCCAATTGAGACGGCCTAGCTCTGCCTGATGCTCACGTAATTTGCCTTCCGTCAATTCAGTAGCTTCACACAATGTCCTGACTTATCCATGTTCGTAACTATCTTAAATCTGAAGGAGCTGTTACCACTGTTTCTAAAATTATGTCCCACTGAAAGGTCAGTCACCTGGCCAGGCTCATTAGCCGATACGAGGTCCAGTATGGCGCTTCCTCTGGTTGGACAATCCACAAACTGTTGCAGTTAATAAATTCTGCCCCGTCGAAGCCTCTTGCTCCAAGGGGCTCCCAGTCATTATTGGAGATATTAAAGTCACTTACTATGACCACTCTGTTTTTAATACACCTTTCCTTAATCGACGTACATTTCTGTTCCTCAATCCCTCCGTGGCTGTTGGAGGGATTATAGTAACGCAGTGCTTGCAGCCATCTTATTTTTGAGCTTTACCCATATTGCTGCAGTGGATAGTCCCTCCTGTATGTCCTCTTCAAGTAAAGATGGAGCATTCTCCCGATTAGTAAAACACCTCGTCCACCTCTTTTACCTTTCTCTCCATCTCGCATAAAACAATGCAACCCTGGAATGTTAAATGGCCAGTCCTTTCCCTCTCTCAACCAAGTCTCTGTAAAGCTGCAACATTATAGTCCAATGCACGGATTCAGGCTGTCAGTTCATCGGTCTTAACCATAATAATTCTTCCATTGAAATAAAAACACTTCAGCCCAACTCCATCAGATCCTGACCTGATATTTGGTTTGTGTTTCCCTGATGTAAATTCTCGTTGTCTATTCTCTGGTATTAGGAGAATAGAAAAGACTGTCAGTAAAGCAGAAAATATTGCAAACAGACAATTTCTGTTTCCTCCATTGTCCCTTCTATATGAACATTTCATCACACACTGTCCAATTCCAATAAACTACTGGATAATTATTATGCTTCAAACAACAGTCTCCAACCTCTCAATGCACATTCTTCAACTCTCTCTTGACCCATTGGATTGACAGTTTTCTGTTCCCTCTCTCAACCAAATCTCTGTAATATTTATATCATAGTTATATATACTCAATCAAACTCCAAACTCCAAGCTCATCTGTCTTGCCTGTCATACTGCTCATATTAAAATCAGCATACTTCCGACTGCCAGTCCCATTGTGTTCACTCCACACTGCCAGTTTGTTGCTGGTCTTAGCTGTACTGGGATTAGTTGCCACCTACTCTTCAGTCATGTGCTTGTGGACGTACTCCCCCCCTACCACCACCCCCCCCCCCCCCACAATAGTTTAAACCCTCCTGAGTGACAATAACAAACCTGCCTGCCAGGAGATTGCTGCCAGTTCACGTCCATCCCGTCCTTCTTGTGTATTTCATACTGACCCAGGATTCCCAATGACCCACATATTGGAGATTGCTGCCAGTTCAGATGCATCCAGTCCTTCCTGTCTATATCCTACTGACCCGGGAATCCCAATGATCCACATATTGCAAGTGCTGCCTACCCTACCAGCTCTTTGGCCATGTTTTTAACTATACTGCCTTCCTATTCCTAACTTCACTGGCACGTGGCATAATCTATTCTCTCCAACATTCAAAAATCCTTTCAGCATAACTCCGGCACGATCTTTACTTTGAAATGGATAGACTTGACAATAAAAACTTAGTGTGATCTCATTAACTATGAAAGTGGAGCCCAACGAATCAGTCGCAATGACCATAGGATCTGATATTTACACCTTCACCAAACCTGTGTGACAAGGTATACATATGGAGTATCATTTTGTAGATGGACGTGGATAAACAGAAATTAGTCTAAAAGACCTGAAAATGTCATAACAGATGGCTGTCATTCAGCCTGTTTGCTTTGCTGTTCAATTGGATTTTAGCTATTCTGTTCCTTTTTTAATGGCTGGGGCTTTACCCCAGATCCCTAGCGTGTCAGAAAGTGCCCAGTGTCTTTGCGCGCCCCTTGCATAGGGAGCATCCAGTGCCAGGCGATGGGGTTTGGGGAACCCCGGGATGGCTCGGTGAAAGGCTGCATGCAATAACGGATGGACTCAGGGCTCGAGAGAGACGGAGTAGGTAATCAGAGACATGCACTCACATCAGTAGCTGGGCAAGATTCCCATGTACTCGGGGAGCCCGAGCACCAGTGCCACTTTTACAATAAACCCGTCATATTTGCATCAATTCTCCATCAAATACAAGTAAATATACTGCAGATGGCAGAAACCTGAAACAAACATAGAAACATACTGTGGAGAGAGAAAAGAGTTAATTCTCCCAATGCAGACACGGGGAGATTGTAAATAAACTCCACAAAAACAGGGTCCAGAGATTGGAATTATTCTTATTTGAATGAAAATAGTCTTATCAGTGATAGGTAACATGGTTTTGTGCAGAGAAGGTCATGTCTTACCAAATCAATAGATTTCTTTGAGGAAGTGACAAAGTTGATTGACGAAGGAGGCAATGTAGATGTCATGTTGTGGTCTTCAGGAAGGCGTTTGGTATGTTTCCCCATGGTCGAGGTATGTCGAAAGTGAAGTCACATGATGCACGAGCTGGTGGATAAAGAACTGGCTGGGCAACAGGAGGCAGAGAATAGTAAGGGGAGGGAGTTTCTCAAAATGGAGAACTGTGACCAGTGGTTTATTTTAAGATGATTCTGGAAAGAAACATGAATGGGCTGGGAACAAAGGGATAGAGATCCTTAGAAAATAGGCGACAGGTTTAGATAGAGGATTTGGATCGGCGCAGGCTCGGACCACCGAATGGCCTGTTTCTGTGCTGGAATGTTCTTTGTTATAAGATTAGCAATGACCCATCAGACCCCAGTAATGGTCTCCTCCAACCTCTTCCCTCAGACTAAAAGGTACAAAACCTTGAAATCACTGAGCAGCTGGTTCAGGAACAGTTTCTTCCTGACTGTTATTAGACTGATGAGTGGACTCCCTATTCTCAGATAATGTTGATCTTGTTCCTGCTGATCTCGCCTCGCACACGCCCTGTGCATCGTAACCTGCATGGCTCTCAAACATATTTTAGAGCCATTGTTCTGTACATCATTGTTTACTATGCTTTGTCTGCATTTCTTGGTAAAGGTCAAAGTAAATCCTCACCTCCCTTCCCCCAGTTACTACAGTGCTCACTTCCACCTGTCTCTGGTCCACAGCCCCAGAACCTCCCATTCCCCACCCCCAGCACACTGTGACCCCATCCCCACTCCCTGTGTGCTTTGTATCTCACTATTTCTCTCACACGGTCTGTTTCCTTGTATTTTCCTTTTATCTGTCTTCTGTTTCTTTCCCATAACTTACTGTCTCCCCTTCTCCCTGTTCTTGTGAATGTCTGTTTCTTATTTTGTTTCCTTTCTCTGGTTTACTGACTGTCCTTCTGTTTGCCTCGCTGTGTTCTCTCTCTCCTTCTACACGTCCATCTCTTTCTCTCTCGTTGTGATGGTGATGGCTTCTCTATTCTTTTGAAGCATGTGATGGCTCTTTGGTTGGATGTTGGCAATACAATAAATTCAATTATGTTTTGGTATCTTAAACATAATTTAAATTTATTGGTTAAATTTCAATTGTTGTCAAAACAGCAACCAGAATGTAGATATCCATTTAACAACCAATTGTTACATCTAAATATTTTGGAACTGCCTTCTCCCAGTGCTCTGCATACTGGCAACTGAAAGCATTCTATTCACGTGCATAATAGTGTGACGGTAACTGCTCTTCCCAGGACCATAAGAAACTACAGACGGTTTTGTGCACAGCCCATACTATCATGGAGGACAACCTTCCATCCATTTATACTTCTCATTGTCAGCGAATGGCTGGCAACATCAAATATCTCTCCCAAACTGGTAATGATCTCCCACAACCTCTTCCAAAAGGGAGAAGATACAGAGACTTGAAAACATGGACCAGTATGCTCAGGAACACCTTCTTCCCCACCCTAATTACACTGGCGAATTGACATCACTAACTTTTCAAATAATATTAATCTTGCTAAATTCGATCTTGAATCGCACTGCTCCTGTGTTGCTGTCACCTTGTGTGCCTCACTCTGTGTAAGTGCCCTGTGAGGCTCAAGGTCTTCTCAAGGGCAATCAACAAAGTGAACTAATGCTGGCCCACCCAGCGATACCTATATCCCATTAATAAATATAAGAACATGACGACACTCAGGGAACACAGACAGGTGGGATCAAATCGCTTTAAACATGATCTTAGATAGATAGAGATTGCCCTCGGTATCTGAAAGTAGAGTGTTCCGACAAAGCCTTTCATAAGCTGATATGGCATAAAGTGAGGTATCATTAATTTATGTGGGGAAAATTTACGTTTCTTGTTAAAAGTGAAAATCCTCTTCGGATTTCTTTTGATTAGTGAAAACAGGACGTAATGGAGGTTTTTCGGAAAGGGAAATGGCAAAATGCGAATTTTTTAAAAGCGGGGGATACGTGTAGCAGCATGGGCGTGATATTCAGGAAGATGTGAAAAGTTAAAAATAAATGAGGTGATTCTCCCATTTTATTCCCACCCCAGCTGATCATCATTCCCTTTGTTTGCTCTTTGTCTTCTATCTCTCTCTTTCTCTATCGATTCAACTCACTCCTCCTGCCCTTCAAAGCTGACTTCCCTGTCACCAGCATTGTTCACACTATTTTCCAGCTGCTTTCAGTTCAGAAAAGCTTCCCAGAACTTTCTGATCTTTTCCTTGCATTATTTATGCAATTTCAGATCTCCAGCATCTTTCAAATTTGTTTAACCTTCAAATTTTTTATTCCATGGGAAGTCGGCATCTCTGCCCAGGGCAACATTTGTTAAGCATCACTAATTGTCCTGACTCTGACGACATTCCACAAGCCAATAGAAAGTCAAGCACATTGATATGGGTCTGAAGTCACACTTAACCCAGATGGGTAGTAACATTAGATTTCTTTACCGAAGGTCATCAGTGAAACAGGAAGATGTTCAGACAAGATATGGTTTTATAGTTGTTTTTCGTGAAATTCACTTTTATTCCAATTCTTATCATTTTTATTTAGTTCTGCCATCAGCTGTGGTAGGACTTGAAACAAATCGCTTGAAACAATGTCTTTCGTTTAATAAGCTTTGCTCCTGAATTACATCCAGCGACATTCCTACTCTGATACATTGTCCTAATCATGAAGTAACGTTCGGGACAAGAACAATTTTGTGATTGAAATACTTGTAACTGGAAAAGTGGCCAGAAGAGAGCTTGAAACATAAAGTCTGAATTTTACCAACGAGCAGACAATGGTTTGTTCAGCCACAGCACTGACGCAGAGATGAAGACTGGGGATATTATGACCTGGTAGTGGACAGGGTTCGTGACAGAGAGAACAAGATACATAAATCAGTTCAGGGCAATAAGAGATCTCGAGGTTGTGCACAGTTTTGTTCTCAGATGTTTGTAAGGGAGTGGTCTGCAATTCAGATGAATGGAAACTGCAATTGAAATTGAAGATAAAAGTTTTTTTCATTGGCAAATATAGATAATAGAAATTGCAATGAAGTTCAAAATTGTTTATGGGCTTAATGAATGGACAGAGGTAGAGAACACCAACAATAGCGAGAATAGGTTATGATTTGGAGATGCCGCTGTTAGACCGGGGTGTACAAAGTTAAAAATCACACAACACCAGGTTATAGTCCAACAGGTTTAATTGGAAGCGCACTAGATTTCGGAGCGTCGCTCCTCCACCAGGAGTAACACACTCTCCACTCCGCCCAATCAGCACCACTAATATCCGATAAGGTAAACATTTCCGACAGAGGGAAATGTTGTAAAGACCCAAGGAAAGCCTCCTCTCCATTTGTGTAATTATCCAGTCCATTATTCGCAGATTCAGATCTGTCCTCTCCACGTCTCTCCAGCTGCTGATCTCTGTTACTGTTGAAGCTGATGCATTGGCTCCTCGGCTGGGACAGCGCACTGAGTGAAGCCCCTCACCAATAGGGCACAGTTACAATGTATGGAGACTGACATCAATTGCGGTCACTGAGCAAACAGGTCTAGCTTTCAATACAGCACATTCAGTTCACAATATAACTGGACTGGACTGGACTGGATTCTGACATTGCTGGCTATTGGTCACATCTCCCATCGCCAATTCCTCGAGTGAAGTCAGTTGTGAGGGAGAATGATGGAAGTTTTCTGATCGCAGGCTAGAATACTCTGCCTTGATGTACGTTTGCAATGCTGTCGTCATCATACCCGGAATCTCTGCCCCTCCACAAAATAAAGAAACACAGTCAGGATGTTGTTACTGTGCTGATCTCTCCTTCACGGGAACAAACCCCAGCCAACAGACTGTCACTGGGCACAATTGCCCTGAACATAGACAGGAAGTGTGGACTTCTCTGAATGGTCCTCTCACTGCTCTAATAAAGAAACGTTGGACCTTCCATATAGAATATGCTTCAGTAATTAATTTATACAAATTGACAAACATCTTAATGCAGTTTTATTTGCTGTAAAGCAATAATTTTTCACCTTTTTTCCCCTCAGCCCAAAACCAAAAGTGAACTTATTCATTAAGACTTATGAATTAATAAGTCAGACTTACCGAGTAGATCGGGCGGAATGGGGATAGTGGCTGTGGAGACTGCATGGGGAGTACAATGATATTCCCCAGTCATCATCACTCTTAACGTCAGATAGAATTAAATATAGTTCACAACAAGGAACGAGCCAACGCTTGGGATATGTAATGCTCAATGACAATGTGAAGTGAACCGGATAATTGTAAATGTGATAAAGTGAACTATATTATATATACACACCATTTCATCATTGGGAATACAGATTGAGTAGTGTCACCGCATCTGAAGCATTAACTTTGATGTCTCTTCACAGATACGGCTAGACCTGCTGAGCTTTCCCTCCAACGTCTGTTTTTGTTTGAGATTGATCATGTTGTTCATATCTGGCAGGATGCTTGCAATTAAAAGCAGATGCTAATAACAAACTGTACAGGGGTGTGGTGACAATACAAGAGAATGACTGTAGAAATATCGCTCATTCCAAACTGGAAAAGACAATGGGCTGAGTTTTCACCACCTTTGCCGTAATAATTCAATGTTATGCATTGAAAGCTTTTGGAGATTGGGGAGACAAGCTTGTTCAATGAAGGACACAAGTGTTCCATCATCAAAAATCTATTGCTATTATTTCATGAAGTTCAGCTGCCTCTAAAATGTATTGTCAAACAAAATAGATTTCCTGAGATTTACAAGATGTTGAGATTTTCTTTTTACTTTTGATCTTAAAGAAGAGACAGATTTCGGCTGTAATTCAGGTATCACAGACACACCAACAGTAATAGAAACATGAAAGTACCACATTGTCCAAACATTACCAAGGTCAACATGTAGACCTGTCAAGAAACATGCAATAAAGTGATAATGGAAACATGAAATGCAAACAGAAAATCCTGGATAAACAAAAAACGTGAGGATGTGTCTGCAGAGAGCAGCACAATTAACATATGTAATATGATGTGACACTGTTCTGAAAAGTCCTATTAGAATCAAAGGTTAATTTTTTGCATCTCTGTTCAGATGTTGCCAGATTTACTGAGTTTCGCTCCAGCTCTTTTAATTTCTTTCTTCTTTCTGAACTGTGACAAAGTGTCTGATCTGAATGATAGCAGCAAAGCTGTTATCTTAGTTGAATCTCGAGTAATTTGTTATTGATTTTAAATGAGAAATTACAAAGTTCCTATGTTTCACAGGGCTCTAAATATCGATGACGTATTGCATTGTGAGACCTTGCGATGAAAATGTTGAAACAAAACAGAAGTTGCTGTAAACGCTCAGCAGGTCTGGCATCATCTGTGCAAAGAAATCAGAGTTAACGTTTCAGGTCCAGTGCCCCTTCCTCAGAACTGATAGTAACACGGAAAATGTTGGTTTATATGCAGAAGAGACTGGATAGCTCTTAATGGAGACTGTTAGTAGCTAACAATAGGGTGTGAGTAATGGAAGGCTATGTGACAACTCGGCCTGGTGTATGGATAGGGGGCTAGGACTTTGGGGATTTCAGGCCCAAAAATTATTGAACTTGATTTTGAGTCTAAAGGACTGCAGAGTCCGCACATGGAAAATGAGGTGTAGTTCTTTTAGCTTGCGTTGAATTTGCCTGGAACACTGCAGCAAGCCTGACACAGCGATATTGGTCAGGAAACAGGATGGGCTGTTAAACTGGCAGGCAACTGAAAGCTCAGAGTCATCTGCAGCGGTCCAACTTGGATGTTCTGTGAAGCGGTCACCCAGTCTACCCTTCATTTCCCCAATGTAGAGGAGACCACATTGTGAGCAGCGCATGAGGTAGACTGGATTGTGGGAAATGTTGGTAAGGTGCTGCTTCACCTCGAAGGTATAGTTGGGCCCTTTGATACTGATGAGGAGGGAGGTAAATGGGCGGCACGGTGGCACAGTGGTTAGCACTGCTGCCTCACAGCACCAGAGACCCGGGTTCAATTCCCGCCTCAGGCGACTGACTGTGTGGAGTTTGCACGTTCTCCCCGTGTCTGCGTGGGTTTCCTCCGGGTGCTCCGGTTTCCTCCCACAGTCCAAAGATGTGCAGGTCAGGTGAATTGGCCATGCTAAATTGCCCGTAGTGTTAGGTTAGGGGTAGATGTAGATCTAGGGGTATGGGTGGGTTACGCTTCGGCGGGGCGGTGTGGACTTGTTGGCCCGAAGGGCCTGTTTCCACACTGTAAGTAATCTAATCTAAATGGGAATGTGTCATACCTCCGGCAGGGGAAAGTGAAGTGGACCTGTGGTGGGAGTGAATAAAGAGTAGACCAGTGTATCCTGGAGGGAATAATCCCTCTAGAAGGTGGACAATGGAGGAGAGGTGAATATGTGCAGGTGGGGCATCTCGCTGAAGGTGGGGGAAACGTGGGCTGATGATCCTCTGCATGTGAATGCTGCTGCGATAGTAGGCAAGTGCAAGGGAAACTCCGTTGCGAGAGGGAAGGGGAGGGGCAGGCTAGAAGTGCAGGAGATGGATCAGACTCAGTTGAGGACCCTGTTGTCAACAGTGATGGGGAATCCCTTGATTGAGGAACAAGGTGGACATTTCAAAGGCTTCCTTGTTGAATTTAGTATCATCAGAAGCAATGCGGTGGAGATTGAGGAACTGGGGGAATGGAATTGAGTCTACAACAGGAAACCAGATGTGAGGATGAATACTCCAGGAACCTGTGGGAGTCGGTGGGTTAATACTGGATATCAGTTGCCTGGCTATCCCCAGAAATGGAAGCAAGAATGTTGAGGAAAGGAAGTAAGGAGCCAGAGATCGACCAGGTGAAAGTGATGGAGAGTTTCAAATTCCAAGTGAAATCGGTGAACTTTTCCAATTCCGGACAAGAGAGAGATGCAGCAGCGATGATATCATCTGTGTATCGGACAAAGATTTGTGGATGGGTGCTGGAGTAGAACTGGAACAGGGAATGGTCGATGTTCCCCAGGAAGAAACAGGCATAACTGGGGCCCAAGTGTGTATCCGTGCACTTCCGCCGTGTGGCAGGAGCAGGCTGAAGCAATGGGTCTGCCTGGGCTGTTCTGTTTGTGAACTTTTGAGAGGAGATAGAAGCGAGCTCTGCTATCAGAGGATTATCAGCTCGGGGGCAGTTAGGGGCGTGGGGCGAGTGGGGCAGAAATCTCCAATGAAATGTGGTCAGTTATCGGAGTTGATACAATTGCCTGATGTGCCATGGTAGGGTCATGGTCCAGGGGGAGATAAGAGGCAGTACCTGAGAGTGGGCGTTCAACCTTTGCAATGTCGAGGTCAGTCCACCAGACTATAGCAGCACCACCCTTGTCAGCACAGGCTGAATAACACAGTCAGAGTTGGACCTAAGCACATGGAGTATAGGCTGTTCGGACATTGATAGTATGGATTTAGTGAGGCAAGTGCAGAGAAATTAAGACAACCAATGTCAAGTTGAGATTTCTCAACGAACCGATTTAGTTCAGGTAAAGGCCAGAGGGAGGAGTCCAGGTGGAGGGAGAGTGTTGGAGCTGGGTAACGGCGTATTTGGAACAGGGAGAGGAATATTGCTGAAAGAAATGGGCACTGAGGCGAACGCAGCGGAAGAGCTCAACTAAATGTCATGCCTAAAATTCCTTCAAGTGGGGGCACAGAGAGGTAATGTTCAGATATTTGCTGAGTACAGAACATTCAGCATCAGAGAGTGGAAGTTAAGGAGGGACGGTGAATAAACGATAGGAGGTGGAGCTGGGGGAGGGCATGGAGTCAGTGGGCAGGTATAAGAGGGGAGGAAGGTTCCAGAGGGTCAAGGGCATCTCTACCTTGTTGCAAATTGTGTGACCAGTGCATCTGTTTAGCATGACGAATGAGCCGGTGAATAAATTAGAATTGTAGAGTGGTGCAGTCTTTAGACAATATAATGCGATTCTGCTGGACAGAGAAAACGTTGATCTCAGTGGTACTGATATCGCATGATCAGACCTCAGAAAGTAAATGATTGACTATAATTGGGAAGGTATACTTATTGTAACATCCTTATTTCAATGGAGTGACACTCAAGCAGCAAGGTCTTATTTTTTTCGGAGACTTTAGACCAAACTTTAAAATATAATAAGTCTTGATGTTATTAACAAGAAAAAATTATCAATGGTTTTGGAAGGCACTAGCAAGGGCAGAGTTTATTTGGCATTCCCAATAGCTCTGGGGAAGGTGTTATTGTTTAGTGAGGAAATTACCAGCGCAAAATTTCCTGCGATTCCCAGTGACCACAGTTTACTCAGGATCTCTGATGTCACAGGAGTCAAATACTACTTTAATGCAATGCAAGTTACTCTGATCTCACCTCAACTGATATTGGAAGATCAGTTAAATGAATAAAGAATAAAAGGCCAGTACACAGCCTGTTAGAACAATGTGCTCACTCTACTCACAATGTTTAAGGTAAAACTGATGCATGGATTTCTGACTGTGAGGAGAGGTTTGTCCTATTTGTGATGAGGCTGTTTGGTTAAGCGCTGTGATAGAGAGACAGAAAGACACTCAACTCTGTACCATGGGGAACAAAACCACCCTGTTTACGGTGCATCAGACAGTGACAGAAACAACTATTGTCAGTTCCTATTGGACATTGATCATCTCAATCTCATCATTCACTGATGCTCAATAGCAGCCCCGAAGCCAGCAGCTCCCATCATCCCAGTTGGAAAGCAAAATGGGGAAGGAATAGCCAGAGAAAGTGGGAGTAACTGGGGAATTGGTGTAACTTACAGTGGGAGTGGCAGAAGAAGAGTGTGAAGGGAGATCATCAGTGGAAGAGAATGTAGCAGCAGGAGGGGCAGTGCAAGGGAAGTAGGACTGTAAGAAAAGAGTAGGACAGAGGAGGAAGAAAGGCAGATGAAGTTTTAGTGACAGGGAAAAGCTTGCTTTTGAGGAAGTGAGATTGGATGAGAAAACATCACTGTACAAGAAAATCGGGATCTGGTTTCCATTCAAAATTAAGAAAGGATTTCTTGTACTTTCTCTTCTATCACTTGATTCTTGTTCAGGTTGTACATGTACTGTATATTTCTATATCTCCATCAAGTACAGAAGACATGTTTCTTTCTCCCCTACGGTGGTGTTTCAATATTTTTGATTTTATTTTTACAGTATATATTTGCTTCCAATTCAAGGTGGATATGAGAATATGATTTGATCTTCTGCAGTTTGCCCATAATATAGAATTTATTTGAATATTTATCCTCATCACACTCGCTGATTAAAACAAACAATGAATGAGTGCATGTCCATCCTGCAGATGAAAAATTTCTTCAGCTCTGGGTATTGCAGGGAATGTTACAAAGAACAGTGCCACACAAAATGCTAATGTTCTACCGCAAAATGCCAAATCCTAGTTTATCCTAAATTATTTACAATGTTTATAAACAAAACATGCAGAGGGGCGGAGTGTAAAAGGTGAATTCAACTCTGTGTCGAAAATGTTAATTGTGGATCCCTCATAAAATGCGTTAACTACATCACTCATAAATTCACCAAAATAGGAAAAGCAAGAAACTGTAATTGTCCAATCATCATCTAAATAACATCTGGCGAACAGGAAGGAAATCACTGGTTGTTTGTGATATTCAGAAATGACGATTGTGAGAATGTGGAGGTGGGGAGCAGTGAAATAATGATCAATGTTATAGATGACACAAAGATGGGCGGGGTGGATCACAGTCAGGAGGGAAGTGTTAGGCAACAGAAGGATAGAAACAGATTATTCAGATAGCCAGAGCAATGGCCTGATGAAACTTAACACCGATAATTTGGGAAGATGCAAGTCAGAAGTAACAAGACAAGTGAGTACTCAAAAGTGAGTATGAAAGAGGAGGGCTAAATTTGCTCCTTTTTTCTTTGCAGCTGGGAAAGTTAAGGAGGGAATATGGTACAGGTGTACATGAGCAAATGGGGTATGGAGGGGATGAACAGACAGCAGCTGTTTTCCTTCGTCAAAGGATCAAAAACAAAGAGACACACTTTTAAAGTGAATGTCAGGGGATTGAGAGAGGATTTGTGGAATGTGTTTCGAACTGAGAGGATGGTATGAATCTGGAATGCTTTGTCTCGATGGGTGGTTGAGGCAGGTAACCTCACAAACGGTTAAAATGTCTTTGGATATGCACTTGCTGGCACAGACGTGATAGGCCTGTTTTTCATTGCATGACTCTTTGCAGTGGCAGCCATGAACACTCTGGTATATTCTGAAACAATTAACAATGGCAGTTGCTGCTTTGTTCCTTTGACTGTACTCAGTAAGTGGCTATATTAGAAACCAGCATCATCTCATGCATCTTCAGCACTCACTCAACCAAATGCAGCCGAGGCCATCTCTGGGACCATCCAGTGGAATTCATATTCTCAGTGGATGCTGTCCAACAACAACACTGACACTATTCTAGCTGTATGCAACCATTAGTAAAGCGACAGCCATAATATGAAGACAGCTTTTCCTCCATTATAATACAGACCTCTAGCAATAAGGGTGTTCTTTATCTGAATCATAATAAATTCTTTCCCAGGTATTCACTTTTACAAGCAGCAAGTTTTCCTGTGTTTTGCTGCCAGTTGTTTATCATGGAATTTCCCAGCCCAACCTCTTTCCCATTTAACATTTTCTTGTGCACTGTCTCCCTGATCCCACACACCTCACTCCCTCACATCCCCCACACTCTCCATCCTTACTTGTTAATCTCTGAAAAACCTGCACCTCCTCTCTATAATTTATTCCAACTCCCAACTCACTGTTTTGATTCCTTCTCTCGGCATGGTCATTAGACTGGCCGTGCCTGATGTCCTATTCACCTAACCTTCTGTTCAGTTCCTGATCTTCTGCTTTGGTTCTCACTCTCCTGGTTTATTCAAATCCATCTGACTTGTACTAGAAAACATCCCTACAAGGATGATGGTGCTTGTACAGTTAAGATACAATCTGTCTTTTTTGTACAGGCCCCCACCTGTCGTGGAAGAGATCCCAATGATACAACAATCTGGAACTCTCACCCCTGAACTAGATTTTTAACAACATGTTAAGCTTTAGTGTCTTCCTCATCCTTCTCTCTTTTCCACATGGCACGGGGAGTAATCCAGGGATTACAGAGCATTATTCTTTCTCTTTCTCGCTCGCTGTCTCTCTCTCTCTATCATATACACACACACATTCAAACACACACAGAAAGACACTATATTACTTTACAAAAGAATGCAAATAACATTAAAATAATCGGAATGACAAGTGGAATGAAGTATTTAGTTAAAGGGAGGATGAGAGAAATTGTGCTTCTTCTGGATGTCAGTTTGCTCGCTGAGTTGGAGAGTTCATTTTCAGATGGTTCATCACTGTACTAGGGAACATTATCAGTGAGCCTCTGGTGAAGTGCTGGTGTTATGTCCCATTTGCTATTTATGTGTTTAGGTTTCCTTGAGTCAGTGATGTAATTTCCAGTATTGGTGATTTTATGTCCAGTTCTTTTTGTCAGAGAGTGTTCGATGGAATCAAAATCGATATGTTTGTTGAAAGAGTTCAGGTTGGAATGCTATTTTTCTAGGAATTCTTGTGCGTGTCTCTGTTTGGCTTGTCCTAGAAGGATATGCAGACCCAGTCTAAATCGTATACTTCCTCATCTATAAGTAAGGATACTAGTGATAGTGGGTCATGTCTTTTTCTTCTGGCCAGTTGTTGTTCATGTATCCAGGTGGCTAGTTTTCTGACTGTTTTTCCGATGTCGTGCTTGTAACAGTTCTTGCAAGGATTATTTTTGCTTGAGCAAAACAGACAAATATGTGAACTTATTGCAGTGCTCAAAAGTATGAAAAAACGTTGTAGAGTAAAACAGGAATACTCTGTTTCCGTTAGTTGGCATTACAGCATCAAGGAGTTCTAATTTCAAGCTTGTCAGCAAAAGAGCCAGGAATGAGATAAGGAAACACTTCTTTATTGAGAGAGTTGTTAGGATTTGGAATGGAACTGCCTGGGAGAGTTGTGGATGAACATTAAAAAATAGAACTGGATATGCATTTGGAAATATGAATTTAACAGGCTGCAGAGATAGGGCTGGCAAATGGGAGGGGCTTGGGAGACATTCCTGGAGCTGATGCACACACAGTGGCCAATGGCCTCCTCCTGTACTTTAAGGTTTTGCACTCTATCATGTGTCTGATGCGAATAAAAGTCAGGATCCGATTATTTCCCATTGTAAATACTCACGAATATCTGATTATTTAGTGCAGCATAAGCATTTAAAATGCAACTACTGCAAGGTCAGCTTCATTAAATAATCTAATTATTACTCAGAATATGAATATTTGAAATGTTGAATTCCAATTACGAAAACAAATCTGTCATTGCTTTGGCACAAATCTCTTTGAAAAAGTTTGACTTTTCACTTACACGATAATATGCTCATCGTTTTTGTTCACTGTCTGCATTTCAAATTAAATGACATTCTTTCTAAAAGTTAAACGTTTTCAAATTGTCGTTCACTAAAATTTGATAGCACAAATCATTTAGTTAGTTTAATATTCACAGAGCATTTTGAACTATAGCCATTTCTAATTCGCTGACAAATAGCTGAAGCTTGTACATTTTAGTGAGAAATTGAACTGATTGATTATATATAAATATATAAGAATGCTAATTCTATTTGATTATTCAATCGTTTGCTCACCCTGAACATGTAATCACTCAGAAGCCAACCACTTTCAAAATGTTGGAGTGATAATGCATTGTTTTGAATCCTGACATTGTGTGTGTAATTCTGATCACCAAAAAAGTTACATCCATGTTGTTTGTTTGATACAAAATAAAATGTACATTCTTTATTTCTGTGTTAGAAAATCTTGACAGTTTTGTTCCATAAATATAGAATCAGCCTAATTCTTTTCAGAGATTATAGTTCATTTGAATAATCATAGTTGACGTCTTATTTTTGCGCAATTCACGAAACATAGCAAATATCTGATTAATACATGGGTCACCCAACAGATTGTATCTGAAGAAAACGGCAGCAAATGACAAGTCAAGAATTACGTTAATAACTGAACTTGGCGGAGCCTGTCTGGTGTAGGACACGTCACATATTGCACTGGCATTCTGGTGAATGTAACAATGAACAACATAACTGGAAGTGTTGGGCTAACGCCCCTCCCCAACTTCCTGATCTTACACATATCACTCCCTCACACATTCAACAATTGAAAAGAATCCAGAGGCTGGGTGAAACATAATACACAGAACAGTACAGCTTAGTGCAAACCCTTCAAGCCTTCTTGTCCTGCCGAACTTTTATCCTACTCGAAGTTCAGACTAACTGACATACCCTTCATTGTACTATCATTCATGTGTCTATCCAATAGTCACTTAAATATCCGTAATGCAGCTGACTCCACTAACGCTGCTGGCAGTGCATTCCAAGCACCCACCACTCTCTGTTTAAAGAACCTACCTCTGACATCTCCTCAAACCTTCTTCTAATCATACTAAACTAATGCCCGCTCGAGATAGCCATTTCCACCCTGCGAAAAAGTCTCTGGCTATGAACTCTGCCTATATCTCTCATCATCTTATACACGTCTATGAAGTCAACTCCCATTCTTTATTGCTCCAAGGAGGAAAGCCCTCGCTCCCTCAACGCTTCTTTGTAAGACATGCCATCTAGTCTCGTAAGCATCCTGGTAAATCTCCCCGGCACCCTCTCCGAAGTCTCAACATCTTTGCAGTAATGAGGCGACTAGAACTGAATACAATATTCCAAGTGTAATCCCAAGAGAGATTCTTGGCGCTGCAGCGTAACCTTGAGGCTCTTAAACGCAATCCCTGGCTAATTTAAACACCAGACATCTTAACAACCTTATCAGCTTGGGTGACAACATTGAGCATCCTCTGATATGGACCACACGATCCCTATGGTCCTCCAGTCTACCAATAATCCTGCCTTTAAACCTGTATGCTGCATTCGAATTCGACCTTAAAAAATGAATCGCTTTACACTTATCCAAGTTGAACTCCATCTTCCATTTACCAGCCAATCTTGTCAATGTCCAATTACAACCTAAGACAGCCCTTAACAATATCCATAACTCTAACATCTTTATTACATTGTAAAACTTACTAAAGCACCCTTTCACTTTATCATCCAAGTCATTTGTAAACATCACAAAGAACAGCAGTCCCAGAACCGATTCCTGAAGAACGCTACTGGTCACCAACCTCCAGGATGAATCCTTTCCATGTTCTACCACCATCAGTCTTCTACAGGTCAGACAATTTGTATCCACACACACAGGTTTCCGTTTCCTTGTACCCCATGCCTCCTTACTTTCTGAATGGGCCGATCTTATGGGAACTTTATCAACCACCTTGCTCAAATCCATGTACATCACATCCACTGCTCTACCTTCATCAATGTGGTTGATCCCATCCTGAAAGAATTCAATAAGTTCCTTGAGGCATGATTGTCCCTCAAAACGCCATGCTGACTATCTCTAATCAAACTATCACTTTCCAAGTAATCATAAATTCTGTTTCTCAGAATCCTCTCCAATACTTTTCCCAATACAGAAGTAAGACTGACTGGCCAGTATTTCGCAGGATTATCCCTATTGCCTTTCCTGAACAAGGGAATAACTTTTGCCACCCTCCAATCATCAGGCAATACTTCAGTGGACAGTGGGGACGCAAGGATCATCTCCAAAGGCGCAGCAATCTCTTCCCTCACTTCCTCTGGTAACCTCGGGTGCCTCCTGCCTGGTCCAGGGGACTTATCTATCCTTATGTTTGTACTTCAATCAGTCTGTACTCACCTTACTTTGTCTACCCCCTGTCCAAACAACTGATTGACTGCTTTCCATTTCAGGGCTATATACAGTGCTGCCCTCCTGAGCAAGTACAGTTCCAAATTTCCCATAGAATGGAAAAAATGTGAATGCACCAATGTCTTCCTGATGAAGGGACTGTGCTCAAAGTTTTCACTCTCCTGCTCCTCGGATGCTGCCTGACTCGCTGTGCTTTACCAGCACCATACTTTTCGACTCTGATCTCCAGCATCTGCAGTCCTCACTTTTTCCATTACTGAGGGCTGACCCCTCTACACACGAAGCAAAGTAAGGTATTTGGAGCTGACTGTTCAGTTCTGGAACATTGCATTTGATTAACACATAAATTAAAAAAGAAATTACAATTCAACAATTATTCATTCAGTCCCAGAGTTACAGTTTTAGTTCATGGAAAGGCAGTTTGATAACAAACAATAAATGACTGAAGAACTGCGAGGTACAGAGTATTCCGTGTGCTATATTCCAGGCTGGATGTCCTTTACCTTAATGTTGGGAATATTATCAGACTGATAAGCGAATGAGATGACATTTTTGCAGTGTGACATTTTTGCCATCACAGAGATGTGTTTGAGGGTGGTCAGGGCTGACAACTCAATATTCTGTGGTACAAGAACTATGGACAGCACAGGAGAAGGGTAAAAGAGAAGGTGGCGTTGCCTTATTAATTATGGAGTCAATGACTGCATTTAGCTAGCATCATATCTTGGAAGGGTATTCAAATGACGCTTTGTGGGTTGAGGTTTGGATCAAAACGATGACAAATGCACTGCTGGGGATATATTACCGACTCTCAGATAAAAGAAAATACAGCAGCAGATATATAACCAATTCACTGAGGTGTGTAAAAACAATAATAGGATTTTTATATTTAGACATTTCAATTCCAAATATTCATTAGGACTGTGATTTTTTTTAAAGAGGGGAAGATGACTTGACATTTATTCCAGAGAGACTCTTATATCAACATGGAGCAGATACAACGATGGGCGGAGCAGTGCATAGGCGTGACTGTGGGGAGCGAAGCCAGTCAGGTGCCAGGCAGGTTTGGGAGAGCATTGCAGGACCAGTGACCGTGACTCAAGCATTTTTAGCTTGTTAAGGAAAAGACCAAAAGAAAAAGGCATGAAAATTAAAAATAATTTGGATGATGGAGGCAGATCTTACCAAGAGAAAGACAGGATCTGGCCACAGTACAGTTACTTCTGGGTGCAACTGTAACAGAACAGCGTATAGGTGGGGGCGGGGGGGGGGGATCACATGCTCACAATGGAATTGATGAGAGTGTCACCACAACATGTTACACCAAACATGCAATGTAGGAAAACCAGCCCGGAGAGCCTGGGGTATCTACACATATTCAGAATGGAATTAACAATGAAAGAGAAGCTTAAAACAGGCATAAAGGGAGCAGGTCAATGGAGGTCCCAGAAGAGGAGAGAACGTGAAGGTCTAAACTCAAGAAAGTAAGTAAAAGAGCAAAAATAGGGTAGGGATGCAGCGGTGATAAAAATATTAGTGGGCAGTATTTTCAAGACTCCAAAGACATTTTATCGGTTTATTAAGGGTAAGAGGGATAACTAGAGAAAGAATAGGGAGTATTAGGATCCGAGGAGGCAACCTGTGCATCGAGCCAGAGAATATGTCAAAGACCTATTACATATTGGTCTTCAATTTGGAGGAGCTGTTACTGTATTCAATGTCTGTTCCTGACAGTGTGACCTTGAGCAAATTGACACAGAAGTTGAGGAAGAATTGGAAGTTGGTGTATGATAAAATGTGGCCAAATCCCTTGATCCGGATGAACTGTATCTTAGACTGATGTGGAAGATGAGGGAGGAGATTACAGGTTCTTAACCGTTGTGTTTCTTTTTTTTTTAGTTTTGCCTCTGGCCACAAAGTTGGTATTATCGAACATGATAACACCTAATGTAGGTTTAACTTCCACACAGAGTGCTAGAAAAAAAGCCATGGGATTAAAGACCACCAAGTCTTACATCAGTGGGAGGGAAACAATTGTAGAAAATTGAGATAGCTGTTGAGGAAGGATCACTAAATATGTTCAAGGCTGAGATGGACAGAGTTTTAAACAAGGGTTGCAGGGAAAATGCTGGAAAATGGAATTGAAGGTTATCAGAATAAATGTACCCTAATTGAAAGGAAAAACAGAGTCAGCGAGCGGATGGGCATTATATTGCTCATATGTCTAATGGTAAACCTTTTCAAATAGCCTGTATTCACTGGAACACCAGCATCTCTCCCTCCAGAATGAGACCCAGTTTGGAAAGCAATCAATAGATTCAAAGAATTCACAAATGCAGTACTAATAGACAGAAAAGATCAGAGGACTGCGACAACGTGGATTGGCTGTCAGGGTGAATATTTGCATCTGTGCAGTCACCACGACGAGAAAGAAAACCTCAGCAAGACACTCTCCAAGTCCAAGTATGGGTCTGGTGTCAAGGGGTGCTTAAGTCCCAAACAATGCATCACTGCAGTGTTTCCCTCCTGCCTTAACCAAAACTAAATGTGGAGTGGTCTATTGACGTGCTGTTAGTGGCAGAATAGGTCGTAATGCTTTGGTTCCAGAGGCTTTGGTGAGCAGAGGCTCAGCCAAAGGTACAGGTTAGCTCACGTAAAGTCTTTTTAATGCTAGTTTGACAACAGTTGAGATGGCAGTTAGGGCAGTTGCACGTTCCACCTGCGGGATGTGGAGCTCAGGGAGATTTCCACTGTCCCTGATGACTACACGTGTGGGCAGTGCAACCAGCTGCAGCTCCTGGGAGACAGTGTTCAGGATCTGGAGTTGGCTGTTCTCCGGATCATCCAGATACAGAGCACTTCAGAGATAAGAGCTTTCGTGAGGTGGTCACACCCAAGTCCCTCCCTTCGCCGTGTTTCTTTAAAGACTGTCATATCCCAGTCCCATGTAAAGATCCACGCACTGAGTTCATCAGCCTTACCTGTCAGCCGTGTTGCATTTAAATAAACGCAATTTAATCCAACAGGCGTTCCTTGGTTCCTGTCGTGTTCCAGGCAGAGAGTAGCTGGACGACAACCAGGAATGGGGAAGGGACTAGGCAGAGAGTGCAGGAATCCCCTGTGGCATTCCTCTCGAAAACAAGTATACCATTTTTGATACTGACTTTGTGGTGTTGGGAAATGGGTATCAGGAAATGACCGTTTAGGGGAAAGCATCAGTAGCCAGTTTAGTTGCATTACGACTGCGTCTGGGGAGCAATGGGAAAGGATAAAGGTAAACAGGGTCTTCGATATAAGAGATTCTGTGGCCTCAAACGGCAAACCAGGATGGTGTGTTGCCTCTCAGTTGTCAGTGTCCAGGATGTCTCTGAGTGTCTGCTGGAGTTGGCGGGGTGGAGGGTGGGGGGAGGTGTGAACTGTTAGAAGTCATTATGCACGTTGGCACAAATGACACAGGTAGACATAGGAATGTGGTCCTTCAGAGTGATTACTGAGAGCTCAAAGAAAAGTTAAAAGAACAGGACCTTGACAGTCACCTGATGACTTCCATTGTCATGAGCTAGTGTAGGTATGAACAGGAAGATATGGCGGATAAGTATGTGACTAAAGAATTGATGCAGGGGGTGGGATTCATATTTTTAGATCATTGGGAGCTTTTCTGTGACAGAGTTGACATGTTCAAGAGGGACTGGTGGCACATGCACTGGACGGGGGACCAATATCTTCGCAGCCAGTTTTGATCGTGCTACAAGGGAGTGTTTAAACGAGATTGGCAGGAGGTGGTATCCTCAAGAGCAGGGAGGCAAATATGAGGCTGGAAGGAAATACAGTATTCAGAAATAGTACGTTGAAGAGACAGACCAGTCTGGAACACGATAGGGAGCAAGGAATGCCTGTTGATTAAATTGCATTTATTTCAATGTGAAAGGGCTGACAGGTAAGGCCAATGAATTCAGGGTGTGGATAGATAATCGGCACTGGATAGTCTAGTTATTACAGAAACATGGCTGAGGGATGGGTAGGACTGACCTTTAATGTAAAAGGATAAATGCATTAGGAGAGACAGAGATGGTGGAAAGAGGGAGGGGAGTAGCATTTCTAATCAAGGGGAGTAGAAAGCACTGATCAGAGATAAAAAAACTGATGAATCATCCAGTGAGGCTTTGTGGGTGGAACTAAGAAATAAGAAGCGGATGGTGACTTTATTGGGGTGGTACTATAGCCCCCCTAACAGTCAACAGGAATTACAGTAACAAAAATATCTAGAGAGGTTGGGGAGACTTGCAGGGAACATTCGGGTTGTCATAAGGTCCTAATCGGGAAGGGGCAATATTTAACCTACTCTTACAAAATATATCAGGATAGGTGAGTGAGGTGACAGTAGATGTGCACTTTGGGACCAGTGAGCATAGATCTATTAATTTTAAAATAGTTATGGAGAGGGAAGAAATTGGTCCACAGATTCAAGTTCTAAATCGGGGCAAGGTTAATTTTGATAGACTCAGACAGGCGTTTGCAGGAGTTGATCGGAGTAGTCTGTTTGCAAGCAAAAGGGACCTCCAGCAAGTGGGAGCTTAAGATCTATATGTTCCTGTGAGGATGAAAGGAACGTTGACAGGAATGAGGAACACTGGATAACAAGAAATGTTTAGGCTTTGATCAAACAAAATGTGGAGGCGTGGCTCAGGTAGAGGCAGCTTGGATCACGGAAATCCCTGGAGGTGTACAGGGGATATCGGAGTTTACTGAAGAAGGAAATCAGGAGGGCAAAAAGGGGGTATGAGATAAACTTGACTTCGAAAATCAGGGTGAATCCAAAGAGGCACTTTAAGTATATTAAAGGAAAATCATTAACTAAAGAGAGAATAAGACCCCTCAAAGACCAAAGTGGGCATGCACGTGTAGTACCATAAGAGATAGGCGACGTCCTCAACAAATATTTCTCCTCTATATTTACAGTGGAGAAAGATATAAATATATGGGAATTTGGGGAAATTAGTGGTGATATCTTAGGGACAGTCTGTATCACAGTAGAGGAGGTAACTGATGTACTAGAAACTTTGAAGTTGGAGAAATCTCATGGTCCTTACCAGATATATCCAAGAACACTGAAAGGGGCTACAGAAGAATTTGCGGGGGCCGTGGCTGATAATTTTGATCATCAGTTACCACAGGTGAGATCCCAGAAGACTGAAGGATAGCAAATGTGCACTTAATCAAGAAGGACTGAAAAAATAAAGCCTGTGAAATACAGACCAGTCAGCTTAACATCTGTGGTAGGTAAATTAAGTGAGAATATTCTGAAGCATAAGTTTTACATGCATTCGGAAAACAGGGTTTGATTAGGAATAGTAAGCATGGCTTTTTGAGTGGAAGTTCATACCTGAAGAATTTGTTAAATTTCTTTAATTATGTGACCAGGAAGGTTGACTAGGGCGGGCCAGTAGACGTCCAAATGTGAGGTGCTGGACAAGAACAGCGGGTCAGGCAGCATTGGAGGGGAAGGAAAATCAACGTTTTGGGCATATGCCTATCATCAGGAATGTCCAAGGTTTCGATACTCCTGCTTCTTGAATGCTGCCTGACCAGCTAGGCATTTCCAGTGCCACACTTTGCAACTCTGATCTCCAGCATCTGCAGTGTTCACTTTCTCCGAAGGTGGTAGATCTTGTCTATATGGATTTCAGTTACACCAGAACAGGATAAGGCTTGTCAGCCCCTGGAGTATGATATACAGTTACAGGAGGAGGCCAATCAGCCCTCAAGGCAACAGAACTAGACCCATTCTAGATCATGCAGCAACATGATCAGGCTATTCAGCTACTTGAAGTCAATAACACAGGAAATGGAAGAGGCAACAAAATGACTGGCCTATGGGGTACACTGGAATAACACCAGGCTATATAGCCTGTAAAGTCTGCCCTTCCCTTCAATAAGGTCAGGGCTGATCTCTTCCGGCATTAATTTCTCTTCTCTGCCCAATTCTTTGTAGCCCTCAACTCCCTGATGTGTCAAGATCCATTAACACCATTCTGCTCCCCCAAACAGTTCAGAGATGTAGCTGTCTGGGATAGAGAGGCCAGAATACTCACTACCCTCCGAGAAGTAAACAGTTCCCACGGATTTACCTTGACCTTTGACATGAACAAAATATATGAGCATAGTATCAGAGTGACTGGCCCTGACATCACGGCAGGGCGTGACTGAGGAAGGTGTCAAGGAGACTGAATAACATTGAACCTAATGGGAATCAGTTGGAAACTCCCAGGTGGTTGGGCCATTCAGGACACCATGTGGCTGGTGCAGATCAATCCTCTCAGTCCCTAGATATCTATGTTGGCGATCTTTAGGGTAGCTTCCTTGGCATAAACATCTTCAGCTGGTTCATCAACGTCTTACGCTCTGTCATTAGATCAGAAGTGAGGATGCTCAGAAAGTATCGCATAAAGCATCAAAACCTGGTCAACATTCAAGCTCATGCTGTTAACATCTAGGTAACATTAATATAACAGTACTACTGGACCCTGAAAATTTCCAAAGAACTAAAAAAGAGCAACTCATTCTGTATCCCAAGCTGGTGTCACAGAAATGTGAGAACGCCATTCAGCCCATTGAAGCTATTGGATAAGAAGAGGCACAGCCCATTTACTATCTCTTACCTATTGCACAAGAAGAGTTTTTTTTAAAATACTACAAATGTTGGAATGCAGGAGACTGGAAAAACACAACAGGCCAGGCAGCATCAGGAGAAGAAGTCCACTCCTTGGGCATAAGCTTTCTTCATGCATGGGGGTGGGGTAACGGTGTGTACAGATAAAGAGTCGAGGTGCAAGAGTAGGAGGAGGGGGTGTGGTGAGGTGGGGAACACAGGTAGAGGCTAACACCGGGTTGGTCAATGGGAGGAATGAATCCAGTTGACAGCTGGAAGATGGGTTGATTCGAAGAAAGGAAGGTGGAGAGGCTGGGAAGGGAGTCGGGGTATTGGAAGGGAGGTTACGAGAAATTGGAAAACTCAATGTTGAGTCTCCCGGGCTGTAGGCTGCACCGGTGGAATATTCAATGTTCCTCCAGATGTGCTTTGGTTCGTTGAGGCAATGGAGGAGGTCAAGGGTGACAATGTCGGAAATGGAGTGGGAGGGGGAATTGAAATCGGAGGTGATTGGGAGGTCAAATCAGCCCTTACAGGCCCAGCTGAGATGCTCAGCAAAGCATTCCATTTAGTTTACATTTGGTCTCCCTGATATAGAGAAGACCACACCAGTACCACCAGATACAGTTAACGAGGTTGGATCCCATCACCTGACACATCTTCCACAAGGACCAATCCCTTCGCTAATTTTGGTTCGTGCCACACTCCCCACCAAACCCGCCAAGCCCCACTGGCAACTGACCCTGCAGATGAAAAAAATGCATCACCTGCTGGCACACCACCTCCCTCATCTCATCCAAGGCCCCAAACAGTCCTTCCATGTGAAACAGAGGTCACATGCCTCTCCTTCAACCTAGTTTACTGCATCAGGTGCACCTGGTGTAGTCTTCTCCACATCGGGGAGAGCAACGTAAACTAAGGGCTCATTTCGCTGAGCATCACGGCCAGGCCCACAGCGGCCGACCTGAACTCCCAGTCACCACCCATTTCAATTCCCCTTCCCAATTCCTTTCCAACATGACCTACTTGGCCTCCTCTGTTGCCACAGTGAGTCAGACCGCAAATTGGACGAACAACATCTTACCTTCTGATTGGTTAGCCTATAACCTGGAGGACTCAACATTGGGTTCTCCAATTTGGAATAACCTTCCCAGCCATGGACCTACTCCCTTTCCAGCCCCGACTCCTCCCTTCCATTCCACCAAATGACCCCACCGTCTAGCTCCCAACCGGATTCATCCCTCCCATCGACCAACCAGGTTGCACCCACCACTTGTGTCCACCTAACTCCTACCTCACCATCCTGCTGCTCTCCCCACCCCAACCAATCCATCCCCTCTTTATCTGCAGTTCCCCCTACCCCCACTCGCAGTCCTGAAGAACGGGTATACTTGAAATGTTGACTTCTCCACCTCCTGATTCTGCCTGACTTGCTGTTTCTTCCAGGCTCCTGTTTGTCTAATGTTACACAGGAAGATAAGGAATCTAGTCAGCACAACACGCAGGTAAGCAGCTACCACCGGTCACCCAATAATGAACCTCTTCCCTGGAACGAGGAAGAGGACATTCAGCCACCCGAGACATTGACAAATGAACAGAAGAGGCCATTCAGCCCGTCCAAACAGTTACACTGAAATAGGAGGATGTAATTGATGCTGCAACACTACAAACTAATGAAGCAGAGGCTGCATAGACAGATTGCTCCATGTTGTGCCTCCTGGCTCCTTTGCTAATGTTTCACACGTGTTACATTAACATGGTTTGCTGATGGTAAGGACGCACACCGGATGGTTTGTGGCACATCTCAAGGAGGCATCTTCCATCTCCGAGAAGACAGGGCTAGTCTTCTGTATGGATGTCAGAAGCTTTTGAGAGTGACCAACCCTGTCAGAATGTGGCTCATGGCAAGTTTGTGAACAACATGATGCTCAGTGCAGGGTCTCACTCCAACCGTGCATTGAGACGGAGAGAGTTTGGTCAGAGCCTGGAGCTGTCTCTCAACCAACATGGGGGCTCCACAGGGACATGTAAACTATCACAGAGTCATAGAGTTCAACAGGCCCTTTAGCCCAAACTGGTCCATTCAGACTAAAATGTCCATCTATGCTAACT
Organism: Chiloscyllium punctatum; assembly: GCF_047496795.1. Classification (NCBI taxonomy): domain Eukaryota; kingdom Metazoa; phylum Chordata; class Chondrichthyes; order Orectolobiformes; family Hemiscylliidae; genus Chiloscyllium; species Chiloscyllium punctatum. The sequence continues at coordinate 692,449 of NW_027309815.1, read as the reverse complement.
CCATTTTCCTGCACTTGGCCCACGTACTTCTTAACATTCCCTATCATATATTTGTCCAATTGAGAAAACATAAATTGCGGGAAACACGTAATATTTAATGGTATCAATGCTTAGTTTTGAAAATAATGAATATTGCTCCATAACGCTCAAGTTTTATTGCAATCACTTTTTATTCTTTTTTCGCATTACAGATTAAGGACTCATTTCCTTCACACTCTCCTTGTGGTACCTTCAACACAGGGATTACTCTGGCGCATTGCCTGTATTCTGTCTCATTGTGGCAAGGAGATCATTCCTCATAAAGGAGAGAAAATCTGATCACAGCTTCCCAAGTACTGTTTCAATATCACTTTACAAATTCAGTCAGGAGTCTTCACACTTATACTTCCATCATTTTACAATGAAGGACACTGTACATTACTGTGCTGATTACCTACTGCTCCGTATGAATTCTATCAGTGGCTCATGACCAAGGACATCCACCTCCTTTTCACCAAGAACACTTCCCATCATCTCACCTTCGCATAAATACAAACTGAGAAGGATGGTATGTTTTGCCAAATCATTTTGTTGCCTTGAAAAACGCCATGCTTTAAGCACAGCCACGCCAACAACAACACCACTATTGCCATTGGAGATGGTTGCAGATGCTGCGGAAGTGATGGCCTAGCTGTATTTTCTCTGGAATAATAACCCAGAGACTCAGGTGATAACCGAGACCCCGGTTTCGAATCCCACCACGGCAAATGTTGGAATTTGCATTCAATAAAATATCAGGAATTGAGAATCTAATGAAACCATTGTGTTTGTCCTACCTGGAACACTAATGCACTTCAGAGAAGGAAATGTACTGTCTTCACCCGGTCGGACTTACATACAACTCCAGACCACAGCACTGTGGTTAACACACAGCTGTAGTTTGAAATGGCCAAGCCAGCCGCTCCGTTATATCACTCACTAAAATTTTCAAAGAAATGAAACCGGGCGGATCTCAACACTGACTACTTACAGCCCACAGGCTGCAGTGGATCAGGGAGGCGGCTCACCAACACCTTCTCAAGGACAATCAGGAAAGGAATTCATTACTGGCCCAACATCCCATTACTGAATAAAGGAAGATGATGACACTCAAGGAAGAGAGACAAAGGGACATAGCTCACTTCAAACTGGGACTTTGATGTACACCTCACATGGGCATGCATTTCAGTAATATGGGAACATGAGAAAAATAAATAAGATTAGTCTGGACTATTATTTCGACTCCAGCTAATCATCAACAGTCCCTCTGTTTGTTTCTTTCTCTCTACCTCTCTCTTTCTCTATCTATTCAACTCACTCCTTCTCCCTTTCACAACAGCCATCCCTGTCATCAACATCAAACACACTATTTCCCAGCTGCATTCAGTTCTGATATATGGTGATTGGACGCAAAACTTCACTTCTATTTTTCTCTCGACCTGAGGCTACCAAATCTGTTCAGTTTCTCTGGCATTTACTCGTTCCTTTTGTTTCTGATCTCTAGAGGCATTTTTTTCCCCTACCTTTCATGGGATGTCTGCATCACTGACAGGGCAGCATTTGTGGACCTAACTAAATGCCTTTTACTGTGAGGCCATTCCTTAAGGTATTGGGTCTGACGTCAGTCTTAATTCAGACCAGGCAATAATGTGAGATTTAATCACCAAAGGACAACAGTGAAATAGATAAACTTATTGACAAAGTGCTGGTGGGATTGTACGAGTAAAATTCACTTTTATTTCCAGTTCCTGTCATTTGCATTTAAGTTCTGTCATCATCTGTGATAGGATTTGAAACAGTGTCCACAGTGTAGTTACCTGGGCCACTGAATTACGTGGCCAGCGACATTACTACTCTGACACCGTGTCCCTGTCATGAATTTACTTTACAGACAAGAACAAGATTTTGATGGAAACATTTGTAACGGAAAGAGTGATTAGAAGAGAACAGGAACCATAAAGTCTAACTTTTACCAAGGTATAGATAATGGTTTATTTAGCACTCACACTGACGTCAAGATAGGGTCTGGCGCTACCATGGAGCTGGGAGTGAGTAGCTTTGGTGATGGAGAGAATACCAAGACATAAATCAATTCGGGGAAAATAGGTACTTTGTGATTGTGAACAGTCTTGTTTTCAGATGTTTATGTGTGCGAGTGTGTGGGTGGTTCTGAAATTTGTGGGTAATGAATGCATTTGTATTTGAAACTGACGACAATAGTTTCAGTATTTACTAAATATAGATAACAGAAATAGCACTGAAGTTCACCATGGGATTAATAAATCGATAGTGATGGGGAGACTTACCAGGAACACCAACAATAGCGAGCATGGGATAGTAACCAGCCTGACTAATCAGCAGTACACCTAATATCCGATCTGGTAATATGTGCCAATACCAGGAAAGATACAAAAGACCCCAAGATAAACTCCTGTCCATTGTTGCGTCATTCCAGTCGACTGTTCTCAGATTCTGATCCATTGTTGGCATATTCCAGTCTAATGCTCTCGGATTCTGATCCACTGTTGAAATATTCCAGTCTAATGCTGTCAGATTCTGATCCACTGTTGAAATATTCCATCTACTGTTCTCAGATTCTGGCCCATTGTTGGAACATTCCAGTCTATGGTTCTCAGATTCTGATCTCTCCTTTCCCTGTCGCTGCAACTGCTGATCCTTGTCAGTGTTGCTGGTGATACATCTGCATCAATAATGGGATAAAGCATTGGAAGAAGCCCTGTACAAATAGAAGAGGAAAACCATCCAGTGACATAATTAGGATTCATGGAGAGTGACATCAATCACAGTCATTGAACAAACAGACCCAGATAACTCCTTTTGGAATACGACCTTCAGTTTAAAATAACAACTGGATTGAATTGAATGTTGATATCGCTGGCTAATGGTCACATCTCCCATTTCCATTTGCTCTCGTGAAGTTAATTGTGAGGGAGAATTATTGACGTTTTCTTATCGCGGGTTAGATGATTCTGCTGTGTTATTCATTTGCAATACTGTAACCACCTGAACGCTCCACCATGACCATCCACAAAATAAAATCACAATCTAGATGTGGTTTCCATGCTGGTCTCTCCTTGACTAGAACAGGCGCCAAGCAACAGATTCTCAGTGGATATATTTGCCCTGACCATACACAGGAAGTGTGGATATGTCTGGACATTCCACTCGTGACAATGCTGAATCTTCAACACACAATATGATTGAGCACTGTTTTATGTAAACTAACAAACACCTTAATACATTATATTGGCTTCAAAGCGGTAAGACTTACAGTTTTGGAATTCAGTCCAAAGCCAAATGTGGCATGTTCTCACAAAGCCAGTCCCTTTACAGGGTTATGTTGTCCTTGGTTCTTTTGAAAGAGGGTCTAAAGGACCCAAGATTCCAATATGTCAGAATTTTGAAAGGTTCTTTGTGGTCCATTTGTTTATACCTAACAGATAATGCCTCATCCAAGAAGCCTTTCAAGTCTCTAAAAAGTACCCTGTATAATCAGGAGGACCTGTCCAGCTCCCACAACTGGACAGGTTGGATCAGTTCAGGGGCTAGTTGAGTCAGAGTCACTGGACGCTCTCTGCCTCCTTCTGCCCTTCCGACATTATAACCTGTCAGCAGTTGTGTCAGTTTTATTCTTGGTGCTAAGGGGTTTTGTTTATTGGGATTGTTGCAAGTATATTGGAACAGCATCTTTAAATCGGGATAGCCTGTCAGGTTCGGATACGATACGTTATTCAGGTATTCTATTTTCGGTTCCTTATGTTTAATTTGGTAATTTGGCAAATAAATGTCATTTGTTTAAAACTCGGCAGTCTGACCAGCTAATTCTCTCTGGGAATGTCAGCTATACACGAACCTTCAACAAGTAGCAAATTTATCATCCGGCTACCTGCTTAAAATGTTTTGAGGGTTCGGGTCTGGTCCATAACAGATTAGGGGCCTTCGCGGAATTTAGACAGCGAGTGGCAGGTGATATTGTCTCTTACTTCGTGTGTTGATTAGGTGAGTAAACAGACCTTCAGATAGCAATGGTTCCTGCAGGAACAAAGCTTGTTTTGGAGGTGGAGGAAGTGACCTTGGGGGTTTTACAAAATGCACATAAGTCCAAGCCGCAGGAATTAGTAGACAAAGGGAGTGAAAGCTACCCTCTGATGTGAGGAAAGAGGAGATGATTACAGCAGTAGCTCAGCATTCTAATTTGCTGGAAACCCAATCAGGATCTGTGGGATGACTAAACTTCAATTGCAAAAGAAGCAGCTTGAGTTAGAAGCAGAGATGAAGCAGTTTGAGCTACGACTAAAGTCAGAAGTGGAAGAAAGATAACGAATAGGTTTAGCAGAGGAAAGAGAAAAAAAATTAATAGCTTCAGCAGGAGTGAAAGAAAAAGAGGGAGCATTTGAACTTCAGAGAAGGTCGCTTATAATGGAAAGTCAGCTTTAAAGGATGAGGATGAATGCTGAAGGTAAGCTGAGTGAGGAACAGACGGAGGATGGGCAATCCCATTGTCGTCCCAAAGCCTGGTGAGAAACGTGTTTCAGTATATTCACAGCTTGCCTAGATTAATGAGGAGGAAAGTGGCTGAAGAATTTCAGTGGGCAGTGACCATGTAGGTTTTGTTGACCCAAACAGAACAGGTAGGTAGAGCTAGTGAGGTATGTACAACACTATCTGAGGAGGGATCTGGGGAGTATGAGGAGGGAAAAATTTACATATGAGCATGTGCCAAAAGCCTACAGACAACGTTTCAGGAATTTAAGGAAGGATCCTGGTCGAACCCATATTGAGTTTGAAAGGATCAAACAAAGTAATTTTGAGAGATGGATAAGAGCTTTAAAAAGAGAGCAAACACAAGATCCTCTTCGAGGGACAATTTCTTTGAAGGAGTTTAAGCATTCACATAGTGCAAGCCCATTTGTGGCTGATGATTATGAATAGAGATTATGATTATAAAACTTGTTTTGGCTTCCAGAATCAATTTCAGTCCATGATGGATAGAAATTTTGGCAAAGAGAAATCCCCACGTAGAAAGGGAGATGTAGATCGCGGTGAAGAACTTAACACAGGGTAAAAAGGCAATACGTGAAGGAGGCAAACAAGATAAAAAGCTCAAAGTTAAAAAGTTTTCATTGCAACAAATTAGGACACATGAAATCACTGTTTTGGTGGGTTCAGAAAAAAAAGCACAAATGCAGGAATAAAAAGTAAAGTCTGGGAGTTTTGTCGGAGTGGTAACAGAAAGCACAGTGGAAGCTAGAAAGCTGCATCAGAGTGTACAAGCTGATTGGAGGTTTGTTAAGGAGGAAGTGCCAGATCTGCTGAGAATATATACCTGCAAAGGGAATTTTATTCACATAGGGCAGGTAAAGAGGATGCAATATTAAGAGACACAGAATCCTCTTGTGAAAAGGTAAGGAGATATATACTCCTGAAGGACTATTTCCAGAAAAGTACTGCTAGAGTGAATTCACCAGGAGACAAAAGGTGCAAAAATATGTAAAGTGAGCATAGCGTGCCCAGAAAAGTGTGGGGAAATTGTGGTAGGTGTATTGGACAAAGTCTCAGCTCCAGCAATAAAATTTATCCTTGCAGAAAATATAGCTGATTCAGTGGTTGGATCACTGCTACTCTCGTTCAAAAGCCAGTGGATATGCAAGCAACTGAATCAATGTAGGAATCTTATCCTGGAAACTTTACTGATTGTGGGTAACAAAGTCCCAATGTCACCAGTTGAAACAGAAAATACCAAAAACTTAAAGATAAGGAATCTTAAGTGGCATGAGCAGATACCTTGTTCCATCAGAAAGGTGAGGCAAAACAGGTGCAAATAGGTGATCATGTAAATATTTTTTGCTCAGCTAAACTTATTGAGTCACAGCAGAAAGATAAAAGTTTAAAGCAGTTGTATCAAAAAAACATATACGTTAGGAATTTTGAATGTATCCCTAAGTGTAAATATCTTAAAAATGATGTCCAAATGAGGAAATGGAGACTAACATATATTCAAGGAGATGAGAAATGGGAAGAGATTCATCAAGTCATATTGCCAATGGGGTACAGAAAGGAGGTGATGCGAATGGTGCATCAGTTAGGAGTGATGAAAAAACAGACAGAATACAGAGACATTTTACTGGCCTGGGCTGCAACAGGATGTAGTTGAATTTTTCCAGATGCATCATATATGTCAGGTAATTGGAAAAGCACAAGCGATAATAAAACCTGCACCTTTCTTAACTATTCCGGCATTTGAGGAACCTTTTACAGGAGTCTTAATTGATTGGTTAGGTTCTCGATCGCAAACAAAAAAGTGGCCATCAGTATTTGTTAACAATAATGGATGCATCGACTAGATTTCCAGAGACCATCCCGAGGTGCAGTAACACAGATAAAAGAATTGCAAAGGAATTACTCTTTTTAAAAAAAAATAGATATGGACTACCAATGAAGATACAGTGAGACCAAGCTTCAAACTTCACATCTAATTTATCACGATAATGGCTTAGGAATAAAGCAACTCAAATCTACCGCATACCATCCAAAATTGCAGGGAGCGCTAGAAAGTGACATTAAACATTAAAGACAATGTTGAGGGCTTATAATCAGGATTATCCAGATGATTAGGGTGAGGGAATTCCATTTGCACTTTTTGTGATCAGGGATGCCCCAAATTAACAGAGCAAATTCATTCCACTGGAATTATTTTCGGGGCATTAAGTGAGAGGACCATTAAAATTAATTAAGGAGAAAATAGTAAATCAGAGTTCAAAGGCCACACATTTGGACTTGGTCTCAAAACCTAAGGAACGATTAATAGCGCTGGGGAGTTGGCTAGACAGCATTTAAAAGTATTGCAGCATGCAATAAAACAGGAAGCGGACAGGAAATTTTAAAAATTGCAATTTTGCGATCGGGGATAAGGTATTACTGGATTAGTGGTGCTGGAAGAGCACAGCAGTTCAGGCAGCATCCAACGAGCAGCGAAATCAACGTTTCGGGCAAAAGCCCTTCATCTGGAATAAAGGCAGTGAGCCTGAAGCATGGAGAGATAAGCTAGAGGAGGGTGGGGGTGGGGAGAGAGTAGCATAGAGTACAATGGGTGAGTGGGGGAGGAGATGAAGGTGATAGGTACCTGGGAGTTGCAGTGGGAGAGGGACTCCCTGAGATTCTTGTAGAGAGAGGAGGAAAACTTCTTCAAGGCAGGCATCCTTGCAAGAGGATTCGCAGTAGGGTTAAAATCAACAAGGTAAAAACAATGACTGCAGATGCTGAAAATCAAATACTGGATTAGTGGTGCTGGAAGAGCACAGCAGTTCAGGCAGCATCCAACGAGCAGCGAAATCAACGTTTCGGGCAAAAGCCCTTCATCAGGAATAAAGGCAGTGAGCCTGAAGCATGGAGAGATAAGCTAGAGGAGGGTGGGGGTGGGGAGAGAGTAGCATAGAGTACAATGGGTGAGTGGGGGAGGAGATGAAGGTGATAGGTACCTGGGAGTTGCATTGGGAGAGGGACTCCCTGAGATTCTTGTAGAGAGAGGAGGAAAACTTCTACTGTTACTTCCAGTTATAGGTGAAACTTGAAAAGCAAGTTTAAGTAGGCCTTATCAAATACAACGGATATTGAGTGAGGGTAACTACTTGATAGGGACTCCAGAAAGAAAGAAATCTCACAGCGTATGTCATGTGAATAGACACAAAAGGTACTTTGACAGGTAAGGACAGCCAGAGAACTAGGTGTTAATGATTACGGCACAGAATCCACAAATTTAATTCCACAAATTAAAGTGGACAATGAGGTAGTTGTCTAAAATTGGGATAAATGATTGAGTTACCTTTCTGAGAAAAATCGAAATGACCAGAAAGAGTTAGTACTATCACATGGGGAGATATGCAGATATTAACTTGGAAGTACTCACCTAATTGTGCATAATGTAGCTATAAGAGATGCCGTTACGATTAAGCAACATCGTTACAGGCATAATCCTCTAAGGTTGGCACAGGTTCAGAAGTAGATTGAATACATACTCTAAGATGACATAATCAACATGTGTTACAGTGACTGGAAATCACCCATAGTCATGGTGCCAAAGCCAAATGGTACCCAATGATTATGTGTGGACTATCGCAACATCAATGCAGTTAAAAAGGTTGATGCATACCCAGTTCCATGGTTGGAAGACTGTGTTGAAAATGTGGGACAAGCAACTTACATTTGGTATGAAAAATGTGCCGGCCACATTTCAGGGACTAACCAATAAATTGCCGGATTATCCAACCTGTGGTGTACATTTATGACTTTGTGATTTTTACTGACTCATGGAAGGAACACTTACAGAATCTAGCGGACTTGTTTGATCAACTTCGGAAGGCAGACTTGGTGGTAAACTGAGCGTAAAGTGAATCTGCCAAAGCAAAAGTCACCTTCCTTGGCCATGCTATTGGCCATAGATAAACGGTACCATGAGATTTAAAAGTGAAGGTAATTGGGGAATTTCCCATACCGTTGACAAAAAGAGCAGGACTAAGTGGATTTTATCAAACGTTTGTACCTGATTTTCGCAGTGTGACTGCTCCACTCACTGAATTGTTAAAGAAAGGCAAGAAGTTTCAGCGGACAGAGGACTGTCAGAAGGCATTTGGCGGAATTTGAAATATGTGGTAACCACTGCCCACGATCAGACACACCAGATTATGCAAAACCATTCAAGGTGGATTTAAATGTGGATTTCGGTGCTGGGCTCCTGCAGGAAATCGACAAGAAGACACAAAGACCTATTGGGTATTTCTCCAAGGAGTTGAACGTTCATTAGTAGAAATATTCAACAGTTGAGAAAGAGACTGTGAGCTTTGTGTTGGCACGACAACATTTCAGTGTTAACGTTGCCCGCAACATATCGGAGACAACCCTTTACACTGATCACAACCCAGTGAAGTCTTTTTGGAGAAATTTAAGGACAAAAATGCGAGACTGTTTAGCTGGGGCCTGTTGTTACAGCCATTCAATTTGAAAATTGTGCACGTGGAGGTCTTGAAAAAGTGATTGCCAATGCAAATGGAGACACTCAATGATGGAAGTTCCACACACTGAATCTGGATGTAGTGGTGCCTGTTCGCATGTTTACTGTAAACAAATGTATATGCGCATTTTAGAGTATGTACCACTATTTTTGGTGGATTTGAAAACTGATGCCATCTTTGGATATTGAAGATTCGATTTTATATTGGGGGAGTTGTCACACAGGGGGTCTCTTGATAAGGTTATGTTGTCCTTGATTTTTTTTTTCAGAGAGGTTCTAAACATCCCAAGGTTCCAACATGTCTCAATATTGAATGCTTCATTGGGGTCCTTTGTTTTTTTGCCTAACAGATAATGCCTCGGACAGAGGGCTTTCAAGCCTTTTAAAAAACTGGCACATTCAAGGGGATGTGGCCAGCTCTCAGCTGTACAGGTCAGTTCAGTTCGAGGGTTAGTTGAGTCAGGTTCAGTGTTGAAACTGGACGCTCTCCCACTCCTTCAGCCCTCTGACTTTGTAACCGATAAGTTTTTTGGGGGGAAATGTTTACTCTTTCTGCTCAGGGGTTTGTTTATTCGGATTGTTGCAAGTAATTTGGATCAGCATCATTAATTGGAGATATCCTGTCAGTTTTGGAAAAGATGAATTGTTCAGGTACAGTATTTTCGGTTCGTTGTATTTCATTCCTTATTTTTGCAAATGCATTCTGTTGGTTTAAAAGTCGACTGTCAGACCAACTAATTCACTCTGGGAATATCCACTATAAACTTACCTTCAACAAGTGGCAACACTGCAGATTGGGCTATGTGCTTAAGAATGTTGTGATGGGTCGGGCCTGACCATAGCAATGTATAATAACTTTGTTTATTAAAAGTTATGGCTATGAGACAGAAAAGGCTGCGGCCAGAGGCTGAGGTGACTGGAGGGGAGTGCAGCATTATCTCCCAGTTACTAGTATTCAGCCATCACTGTTTTTGACAAATGGAATGAAATGCAATGCAGAGCAAGATAACAGATGACCCCTGGTTTATGGAATGTTGAACAACAATGTGAATGAAATAGGGCAATTTTAAATGTGAAGTACATAGTTATATTTTATATATTGACTTTTTAATCACAGGTTATACAGGTTGTTAAGATTGTTTATATCTGGAAGGGATATTCAGAAATAAAAACAGACATAGATAACAAAATGTATTTCATTATAGTGAGTTACAGCAGAGTAAGAGTGAGAATACAGCTCATACCGAGCTGGTACAGAGATGATGGGCTGCGTGACAGCCACCTTTATTGTACTTATTCAGAGAAATATATTGAAAATGTTCAGAGACTGAGGAGACAAGCTTCGTCATAAAACGCACAGACAATATCATAATTAATGTACTATTCCTAATTTTTCATCAAGTGAAGCTGTCTATTAAAGGCCTTTTAAATCAAAATTACTTTGATGAGATCCACGCATTTATTTTCAGAACTTAAAGAAGAAACAGACTCCAGTGTAATACATGCGTCACTGGCACGAGTGATGGGAACAGGAATGGAGCATATTGTCCAAATATAATCGGGTTCAACATCCAGAGCAACCAAGAAAAAGCAAAATATTAGAGAAAGTGGAAATCTGAAATACAAATGCAAAATGAAGGAGGAAAGCAACAGATTACACAGGATCTGGGCAGAGGAAACAGATCGAGTCTTAGATGAACCTGTTCTGAACAAGTTATGTTAGACTCAAAAAGAGTTAATTCCATTTTTTCTCTGCTCCAATACTGCCAGAACTGTGGGGTTTCTTTCCATTGGTACAATGACAGGAGACAGAGAGTAATGGTGGGTGGTTGTTTTTCGGACTGAAAGCTTGTGCCCAGCAGTGTCGCACAGAGGTTCGTTCTGGGTTTTCATTGTTTGTCATTTATGCAAATTATTTGCGTGAGAATATCGAAGGCACGGTTCATAAGTTTGCGGATGACACCAAAACTGGTGGCATCGTGGACAATGAAGAAGGGTTTCTAAGAATACAAAAGGATCTTGAGCAAATAGGTCAAGAGATTGACAAATAGCAGATAGAGTTCAAGCTGGATGAATGTGAGCTGCAGGCAATAATGTGTGTTTGTTGCCGTCTAGTGAATCGGGAATGGGATGATTTTATTCCCCATCTTATTGGTTCAAAACATTGATATCCTTCATGATCTTTGAGAGACCTCACCCTCTCTGTGGTTACCCTCTTGCTGTTAATGTAGTTGCACAATATCTTTGGATTATCCTTAACCTTATCCGTCAATGCTATCTCATATCTGTTTTTGCTTTCGTGATTTCTCTCGAAATAATGCCCCACATTCTTTATATTGACTAAGAAATGAAATTGAATAAAGTTCTCTAAGTCTAAAGTAAGGTTTTCTTTGATTCCTGAATAAAAGCTAAATAACTGTAGGTGTCCATTGTTCCTTAAGCTTACCAGCATTACCCTTCACTCTAAAAGGAACATAATGCCTCTCAACTCCCAACGTCATACTGTTGAACGCCTCCCACTTGTCGGACATTGTTTTACCTGCTAACAGTCTACTCCAATTAAACTTGGTAAGTCCTTGTCCCATGCCATTAAAATTTATGGTACTCCAATTAAAGCAAACATGAATGAAAGACTTATTATTTTCCATAACCATTATGAAACGAATAGAGTTATGATTGCAAAACCCAAAATATGCCCTCACGTTTACTTCAGTCACTTGCCCTGCCTATTGCACAAAAGAAGGCCTAGATTAGCTCTTTCTCTGTTAGAATCATCCGCATATTGAAGAAGAAAATTTTTGTGAACACATTTGACAAATTCTTCACCATCCAACCCGTTAACGCTATGGTAGTCCCAATCAATTTTTAGAAAATTAAAATCCCCCATTATTGTAAGCTTACATATGTCCGAGATCTCCCTTTATGTTTGTTTCACAATTTCTTTCTTACTTTAGGAGAGCATATGGTACAATACAATAAACGTGCTCTTTCCTTTCTTATTTTTAATTTCGACCAATATATTTTCAATGGACGATTTGTCACAAATGAGCATTTAGTTCAATCTGTTCAAAGTCAACTTTATTTTCTTATTTTTAATACTTCATGAATATTTTAACTGGATAATTGTTCAGAAATATCTTTCCCAGTTACAGCAATAATTTATTCCTTAATCAAAAATGGCAGACCTCCCCCTCCCTGCCCTCCGCATGTCTGTTTCCATCCTTTATATGACCCTTTACATCTGGAACATTGAATTCCCAGTCTTGAACATCTTTCAGGCGAAAGTGAGGACTGCAGATGCTGGATATTAGAGTCAAGAGTGTGGTGGTGGAAAAGCACAGTAGGTCAGGCAGCATCCGAGGAGCAGGAAACTCGATGTTTCAAGCAAAAGCCTTTCATCAGCCCATTCCACATGAGCGGCTTTTGCCCAAAACGTTGACTTTCCTGATCCTCACATGCTGCCGACCTGCTGTGTTTTCCCATAAATACACTCTCGACTTGAACATCTCTCAACTAATTTTCTGTAATACATATGATGTCTCAATTCCATATTCTTAAACATGCCTTGAGTTCCTCAGCCTTCCCTGTAAGACCCCTTACATTGAAATAAATAAAATGTCGTGCTTCAGAATTACTATATAATCTTGACTGTCTCGTTTTTCTTTTCTAATTGACGTGCTCTCCTCACATTCATAAACTTCTCTAACCATCCTGCTATTTGTACTGCTACTTGGAATATCCCCCTTGCTGTCTCTATCAATATAAAGTTTCCCTACATAGAATGAGCAAATCTCCCAGCTAAGATATTCGTTGCTTTCCAGTTTTGATTAGAACAATCTTTTCTGAACAGGTCATTTCTATTGTAAAATAGATTCCATTTCCCCAAAAATCGAAATCCCTCAATAACACAATAGCTCTTCAGCCATTGATTTTTCTCCTTTAACCCTTTGTTCCTTCCCAGTTGAGTTTGGCATTGGGAGTAAACAAGAAAGTATTGCTTTAACGGTTTTATTTTTAATACTCTACCTCACCTCTTAAGTTCACTCTGTACTGCTTTAATCTCCCTAAAAAGTGTCATTCCTGCCATTATCTCCAATAATGTTTGGCTATTCAATCTCACCTTTAACTACGTGCTTGAAATGTTTCGAAACGTTCTTAATCCTCGCACAGGGAAAGCAAAAACCATCCTAAATTAACGGTCACTGCCCCAGAATCTCCTGTTGATGCCCCTGATAGAAAAGTCCACTGAAGCAATAATTCTACTAACTCTTCCCAAACGCTGCTGAACATAAGAATATTTCTAAGTGTCCTATAATTGATTGCCCTTCCATTTTCCTCAGAGAGGCAATCCCCTTCAGCTGTTCTAAAAGCAGAAAAGCATATTGATAGATGTATAGCCACCCGTTGACATGAACTACCTTCTTATCTTTCCTGACAGTCACCCAACTATCTAACTGATTTGCTGGATAGCATTTTTTACTAAATCGTCTAGCCATCTCTCACAGTACCTTATATGTAGCCTTAATAACATTATGCATAAATGTAGGATTGCTTTTGACAACTTATATAGATGTTACCTTTCATTACCTACAGACAATAACGGTTAAAAAAATGGAAAAATATATTCATATACGTATCAAACATATAACAGGTAAACAAAATCAACCATTTAGCTAATTATATCAATAAAAATATTCCTCTTCAATAAATCCCGAGAAGAAAGTAGTCTCCTCCGAAGCTGAAAACGTCTCGGACTCTCCGGAAGGAAGGTACAAGTCCGTAATTTAAAAAGAGCTGATTAATTTTTCAAAGCAAAAACACATGTGCAATGTAATAAAAGAAACCTTTTAAAACAGAAATAAACTTTTCCTTTCTTTGTAAACCACCCTTAAAAAACTCTTTTAAAACAAAAATTCGTTTGAAAGAAAATTGCGAGGTGTTTTTGATTGTTTTTGTATGTAAATGAAACAAAATAGAAAAAATGATGTTAAATTAATAAACGATAATAACTATATCAACTGCAAAAAATACTACATTAAATATTCAACTGTCTGCAATCCCAGGAGCAGCTGTAAGATCCATGCTGCTCAAAGAACATTATGTGAAACTGTCTTTACAATATGAAGAAATGTGGATACATGTTTTAATTATTTGTTCCCAATTCAACGTGACTTTACAATACGGTTTAATCTCCTTCCACGATTCTAAATATAGAATTTAATTGAATCTTTATCCTCATCACTCGAACTCTTTCAAACAAAATTGTGCATCTGTGTTCATCGTACAGACGGAAAGTTCCTTCAGCTCTGAATATTGCAGGAATGATACAAATAACATTACCCGGGTCTACGTAAAACCCAAATGTTGCAGAGAAAGCCACCTACATCTAATCCAATATTAATTACGTACAAGCCTTATGAATAAATCATAGAGAAGGGCATAGTATAAAAGGCAAATTCAGCTTCATGTCCAAAATAAAATTCGTGGCTCCCTCATAAAAAAACCTCAACCGCACTTCACTATAAATTCACAAAAATAGGAATAACAAGAGAACGGGAAGAAAATCAAGGCTAAGTAGTGAACTTCATAAATGATGATGATGAGAATGGGGGGAATGGAGTTTGGGGGAATGATAAATAACGTTGTGGATGACACAATGATGAGCTGGTGGTTCACAGAGACGAGTAAGGTGTGAGGTTGCAGGAGGGTATAAACCAACTGTTCAGGTGGACAGATCAATTGCTGATGAAAAATTTAACACATATAAATGTGATACATTTCTGAAGTATTAAGACAAGAGAGTACTCAAACTGAAGAGAGGCTTGTTTTACTTGATTTTACTTTTAAGCAAAGAATGTTGAGAGGTGCTCCTGGTGGTGGTGTTTCACAGCATGAGGGGTATGCACAGAATGATCAGAGAGCAGCTTTTCCCCTTACTCGTAGTCTCAATAAAAAGGAGACACACTTATAAAGTGAAAGGGGTCTCACCATTAATCTGTAAACTGTAGAAAAACTTTCCTAGGTCTAAATGTATTTGGTGTTAAAATATTTTAAGATTTACATTGCCTTCTGAAAAATGTGATATTGAAGCAGAGGTTTGTCCTGTTATCCAGATTCCCCATTCCTCGTGCCTCCGTTTCTCATTCTGTTCATTGAAATAATACAACTTTTCCATTCAACTCTCCAACATGCTCAAACACAGACACAGTTTCTGAACTATGATCCAAAGAACAATATTTGCCCGTTCCCCTGACCTCTTTAAAGACTTATATCCTCTTCACGTCTTCCTTTTCTAACCTTTTCAATGTTTGTATTATTTTATAATAATTCAAAATATTTTTCATAAGATATACAGTCTGACACTTTCCAACAGTGTTGATAATGTAATATCTTTACTCACTAGCTAAACTATAAAGTTAGAACAATGCTAAAATGTTTTGAGGTCCTGTCACTCACTTCTCAGACTGAAGTTGCAGCAAATAGTCATTGAAATCTCAAAAAATTGCCAAGTATTTACTTCTGATCGGAATGGTAATTTGTCTCTTTATTATGAAAAGGGCAAGTTAATTACGGACTGTCTGTCTGACTGCAACATTTTGATGTGGTTTACTCCAGGCCATTAAACATCAGGAATAAAGAGCAGGGATAGGCCAACTGGGTGCCAGGCCTGCTGTGAGAATCAATAAAGCCTAACTGCGCTCTTTTCTCCACATTAATGTCTTGTTCCTGACACACAGAGCAACCTACACCTCCCTTGACCAAAGCCCAGGAGTCATGTTACCCCAGCCACCAACAATGCATAAAATTCAAAGAACTGCAGATGGAGCAACACAAGAACATAGAAATTAGGAGTGGTGGAAGGAAATTCAACTTTGCACTTATCCACATTAAATACCATCTGCCAGATATAACAATCTGCCCCAATTTCCAATATTCATCTGTAAACTCTTTATTCCCATATTACAGCCTGTTTGCCACCTAGTTTAGTATCATTTGTGAATTTAGTTGCTACACTCTGTCTCTCCTTCCAAGTTATTTGGATTGATTGTAAACAGTTGAGGTCTGAGAACTGAAACCTGCAGCACCTCACTAGTTTTAGTTCGTCAGAGAAAGACCAGTTATTCCGATGCTCTGCTTTCTGCCAGTAAGCCAATCTTTTTTCCAATTCAGTATTCTACCCGTAACCCCCTGGGATCTAACCTGCTAGATCAGTCCTTTATGCAGCACCTTGTCAAATGCCTTCTGACGTTTTGATGTACAGCAGTTGCTGTATCCCAATGATCCACATTGTTGGTTACATTCTCAAAGAACTCCAGCAGGTATGTCAAGCACAACCTGCCCATCATGAAACCGTGCTGACAGTGGTGAACGGATCTTTGTTTTTCCAAATGTTCAGTTATTTCTTACGTTATGGTTGACTGAAGAAACTTCCCCACTACAGAGTTAAAACTCACTGGTCTAAAGTTTGTCATTTTTTTCCTTTCTCTTGTTTTGAATACGAGTGTCACATTATTAATTTTCCAATAGTTCTGCACAGTTCCAGAATCAAAGGATTTTTTGAATCTCGTAACTAACACATTAGGTACCTCTGCTGTTACCTCCTTTAATATAATAGACTGCAGGCCGAGAGCCTGACCTCCCTCTAATCCCATCAATGTGTTTAATACCTTTTTCCCTCAGCATCGTACTTCCATCAAGATCCTTTGCAGTTGTCGTAAATTTTGGGAAGAGATTATCTTGCACTGTGAAAGCAAGAAGTGTTGGCTTTACCTCTGCCACTTCTGAGTTTCCCATTACTACCCGGCCGTTTTCATTCTCTAAAAGGCCAACATTTTCGTTCAGCATTGTTTTACGTTTTGCCGACTCGGAGAAGTGTTTTTTTTAACAATTCTTATGTTTTCGACACATTTTCCTTCGTAGCCATTTTGATTTTGTTTTTAGCAAAAGTTTGCGAAAAATTAAAGCGTTTTTCTTTATTCTATTCATAGGAAGATGGCGTCGCTGGTTAGACAACACTCATTGTCCTTCCCTAATTGCCCAGAGGGCAGTTAGTGTCAAGCAAATTTGTGTGGATTTAAAGTCACATGTAGATCAGATCAGTTAAGGATGGCGGTTTCCGGTCCTAAAGGACATTCATGAAACGTATGGATGTTTCAAACAATAAGCAATTGATTCACTATTATCAATAGACTCTTAATTCTAGGTTCATATTGAATTTAAACTCCACCATCTGCAATGGCGGCACTTGAACGTGAGTCCCCAGAACATTATCTGGACCAGCAGTCGGTGATAATGCCACCAGGCTATCACCTTCATGTTAGTATCGGCTTCTTTGTTGAGACATGAATCACTTTTCACCTTTTTAAAATTCAACTTCCACTCAGGATTGCACTTTAATTAAGGAGTTTGGACTATCTCCCGTAGTAGTTGCCACTGTTCTTCAAATGTGCCGACTTTTAATGTTT
Organism: Chiloscyllium punctatum; assembly: GCF_047496795.1. Taxonomy (NCBI): domain Eukaryota; kingdom Metazoa; phylum Chordata; class Chondrichthyes; order Orectolobiformes; family Hemiscylliidae; genus Chiloscyllium; species Chiloscyllium punctatum. Next base: position 674,938 of record NW_027309815.1, on the reverse strand, counting down.
TTTGCCAAGTCCATTCAGGCCAAGCCCTTCTTCAGGCCAGTTAAATTATCATTGTCCAACACCAAACCTCACATCTGTGACTCTTTCTTCACTGTTTCAGTCTGAATGTGAAACTGCAGCATTTTGCGGTCACTCTTTCTGAGGTGATCTTGTACTACAGTATGACTTATCACTCCTTCTTCATTATATAATAGCAAAGCCAGTTCTCTGTTTGGTTCCTCGAGGTGTTACTCGAAGAAATAATCCCTCATACGTTCGATGAATCATTCTTTGAGGTTCCCCTTGCCAATTGATTAATCTAGTTAATCCTAGGAGACTCTAACCCCAACCACATACCCAGAGGACTCTAACCCCAATTCCTGTACAGCTGGTAGAAAGTTTAACCCTTTGTGATTTGGTTTGAATGCACGTTTGTTTGTTGGTGAATGAGTGTTTGTGCTTTGTTCCCTGGAGGTTGAGATCCGACACTGTTTTGAATCTGATTTCTATTATGGAAATTTAACATGATTTATTTTAAGGTTAAGGATATTACAGTCATTATGAAATAAAATGTTAACTCCTGCTCTTTTACAGGTCATGACTGCCTCACTATCAGTTTCTAACTAATCTCTTTTATCCTTACATACCAGTGATTTATGGAGGACAATTAACGTTTCAGTTCAACATTAGATTGTAATTTTAAAAATCCAATGGTTAATATCTGTGTCCTTGGATTCGGCCATTATTCATGCATTAGACGTTGTTTTAAACTTGAATAGACAAATCCTTTTAAGACACCTCTGATTATTTCACGACCTATGGTATTGTAATTGAGCAATGACTGGTTAAGACTACTTAAGAAAACTAATTTTAGGATTAAATTAAGGAAATGAAACAGGGTAATTATAGTGGATTTCAAAGTTAGGAACTGTATGCATTTTACATTTTAAGTATTAAATACTGAATAAATGAATTTATATTATATAAACATATATTTACAGGTAAGGTTCCAAAATGTATAGTTAGGAACAGGCTTTAAAGTTAGACAAGCATAAATTGATGAATTTGTATTTGAAGTTATAGGGAGCAAACAAACATCTGGCAACGTAACATGAGAAGCAGAAACAAAAGGCAAAAATAATGGTAGCCAACGGTTGATGAGTTCATAAAAAAAGTCAAACCTAAAAGGAGAAAGAAACCGGAATGGTGGTGGGCAGCATGTTGAAAATAAAGGGAGGAGATGTTAAGGTGTTTGGTGGACAGGGAGGGGAATCGAGGTGGAAATCCTGACAGGTGGGATGTTATTACTGTGTAAACGCAGGTCACATTAAGCAGGAGTGTCCGGATCTGAAAAGGGCAGAGAGGGCGATATTGCATATGAATCACTATGAAGAATAGCGGTGTCAGGGGTTCCTGCCCCCTGGGGCCCACCAGAAACACTTGATAAATTTAAAGGTGCGACTTTATAATAAGGACGTCGTTTTCCTAGTCGATACGGGGGCAGCAAGGTCATCCTTAAATTTTAAGCGCAAGCGAGGAGGAATGAAAGGGTTAATTGGATTATGGCCACAGTTCTGTGATGAGAGGCACGAAGAATCAGTTTTGCGCTCATGACGAGATATTGCTACCAAATTGGCGATTGGATTAACTGCAAATGGTGCTATGAAATCTGTTGAGGTTCTTAAAAATGAAGGTGCTCAAGCAAAACAATTACAGAAACAGAATGAGAAGTCACAAGTGATTGGTAAACAAACAGAACTGCGCTAGTACAGTTTTTAAAAAAATGTTTTGGTCACTTGTGTTTCCAACCTGAATTACAGATAATGATTATATTATTTATATTATATATATAATTAATAATTAATATTTATAATAAATCGATTGTGCTAGCCTGAATCAATATTAATTGGCAGGATGCCTTCACACATTCTCAGTGACCTGTCCTATTGATTCATGGTTAATTTAAAACATGACCGCATTAATTCATTGTTAATTAAAGAATGGAAAGCTACATTACTGGCCGATGAGGTAACTAACAAAGCAGCCCTGAACCCACAAGAAGCAGTGATTTATTCCCTAATACCTAATGTCCCAGGTCCTTGGGAAGCTCCAATATTTACTGAAAGAGAGGAAAAAGAATTGAAAGATTTAGGGGGTGTAAAAACAGCAGACGAACATTGGATGTTACCTGATGGAAGGGAAATGTTAAACAAAATGATGCGCGAAATGATGGCTGTCTGACATCAGGGGAGCCACTGGTGAGTGCAATAAATGTGTGATTTAGTCTGGAGGAAATATGGATGCAACGGGATACATGTGATAGCCAAACAGATATGTGAGGGATGCATAACACGTAAAAACGTAAACAAGAACGTGTTAAGGAAACAAGTCCCAGGAGGGAGAGAACCTGGGCTAAGAACATTCCAGAGCATCCAAGTAGATTATCCCGAATTACCCCGAGTGGGAAGACTGAGATATATGTTGGTAATAGTTGATCATTTATCCGGATGGGTGGAGGCATATCGTCTGGCCACTGTCAAACCCAGAAACTAAAGATTTGTTCTTAAAGAAGTATGTACTGGATTTGTCCTCCTCTTTGTCTTTCCTCAGGAAACAGAGTTTATTGGCACAGACTCCACCCCTTGTATTCGCTGTTCATCCGATTCAACAGGGAGATTGGGTCTTAGTAAAATCAAGGACAGGGACTAAATTGCAACTGGACTGGGAAGGGCTGCGGTACTTTTGACCGAAACGGCAATAAGGACGGCGGAGAAAGGCTGGACTCACGACACTCGGATCAAAGGGCCAGTGGAATCTCCAGTTGAGGAAGAAGTCTAGACAGCCGAATCAATGCAAGACCCCCTGAAACTCAGGCTAAAGAGACTTTGAGTAACAAATTATACAGTGGTGACGCAAGTGCAGGATTATTTCTCTAGGATTGAATCTTAAGTCTTTTGGTGCTTCAGCATGATGTTTAGAATGCTGGGGATGCTTAGAGTTATGATAATAGCTCTCTTATTATTGGGATTTTGTCAAACATCAATGTCATATGTGTTATTAATGGTTCCTGAGTCTGATAACCCGCAAGTAATAGACGCCGATGCATGCAGCTTGGTAACTTGTGGGGATGTAGATAATCAGGGACAGTACCGCAGCTCAGAGATACATCTTAAGTCCTATGGGAATGGCCTCGGTGATGGTACTTGGTATACTGGTCTCGTCACAGTACACCGGGCCACTTTCCGACCAGCTTTTGATTCTCCCGATACAGTGTAACCCAATATACTTAACGATAATGAAACATTGCACGAAGCAACTCTGGGGTGGCCGGGTGGGGGGGGGGGGCTCCTATCAGGTACAATTAAATGAAACCTTTGAGATAGAAATGAAAACTAACGGGAATGAGTTCTTGTGCTGTTGTTTTCGAATGAGCGTAGGACAGGGAAAACGGGCAGAATTACTGGATAATAAGGTACAACCTTTCACCCCTCCCGATGACTTTAAAGTCGTTAAAATTATAGAGGTAAAGGACTTAAACAGACCACTGAAATAGAAACTGGGTACGGGGATGCAAATGCCTGGATTGAATGGGTAAAGTACACTGTAGAAATTCTGAACAAGACCAATTGCTGTGCAAGTGCCTCTGGTATACCAGTGGCCCAGGTGGTTTCTTTTCCGCTCGGGTGGAAGCGATACAGGAAGAGCATGAAATGTATGATAGCCCTGTATCAGGATGAGACTGCATGGAATGATAGGAACTGTACCTCCCTATATATGATGTTGCCTCCTTTGAGATGAAAGACTTAAAAGCACCCCCCGAGTCAGCTCTCTTTTGGTGGGTGACAGTTAATAAAAATGTAGATTGGATAAATTACATTTTCTTTAACCAACAGCTATTTATAAATTATACAAGAGGTGATGTTAAAGGAATATCAGAACAGCTTGATGTGACAAGTAGGATGGCTTGGGAAAACAGAATGGCCCTTGATATGATCCTCGTGGAAAAAGGGTGTGTGTGTGTGTGTCTGTGTGTGTGTGTGTGTGTGTGTGTGTGTGTGCGCACGCGCGTGTGTGTGTGTGTGATGTTCGGAGGAAGCTGTTTTACCTTCATTCCCAATAACACTGCACCTGATGGTTCAATTACTCGGGTCGTAAGGGAATTGACTACCTTAACAGAGGAACTGCTGATAATTCAGGAGAAGACACATCTCTCACGGGATGGTTTCAATCATTGTTTAGAAAATGGAAGGGAATGGTGGTTTCCATCCTTACTTCCCTGATAGTAGTAGCCATGGTATTAGTAGCCATTGGCTGTTGCATCATACCCTGTATTTGAGGGCTCACCCAAAGACTGATTGAGACAGCCTTAATGAAAGAGATGCCCCTAAAAGGGAATCAGGCAGCAGGACTTTTTTCTATTAAATAATGAGGGGCTGAGTGAGACCAAGATGGATGAAGTCTCAGGAATGATGCTTGTGAATTTTGGGGGCGATGCTTAAAGGAAAAATTGCAGAAACAACAATTGAATGTAAAAATAGAAAGGGGGAATTGTGAGGAGTAATTATACATGTTGTTATCTGCAACAATCACAAGGCTGAAAAATGAAAGTGGAAGAGTGGTGTAGGTTAAGCGAGATATGCTTGTACAAACAGTTATAAGCATCTGTTTCCCGTTTCTGCAAAAATAAAAAATAAACACAATCAAGGGTTCATAAGGCTCAGTATGGGCAAAGAATGGAAGGAAATGTTGCTTTAGCGAAGAAGGAAGCAGATGACATTCAAGGAGGATATATAACAATAGACCATAGAGGGATGTGGTGAAACAGCCAAGCAGGACATGCATTTTTGACACGAACAAGGCCGGATGAGGCAAGAGATAAACAGCCGTGTTGAAAGAAGTGGGAGATGTAAACAGGGGAGAAGCAATGGAATAAGTGAGGGAGGAGTAAAAGAGGAATGAATTGTACTAAAAGTTGTGCACTTGTTAAATTCGGTGTGCCTATCTTATAGGCACCACTCTTGCAAGAGTATAATAACCGATACTGCTGCTTCAGATCTTGTCTCAGACTGAAGTTATTGAAGTCAGTGGGTTCTATTTCCCACACAACCATGGAGATCCTGCTTTTAAACTCAGGTCATGGTTCCTAAACATTCTTTGCTGGACCTTTCAGTCCTCTTAAGGATGTCATTCGTATTGATGTGTACCACAACCGCTGGCTGTTCACCCTCCCCCTTTAGTATGCCCAGAACATGCTCGGAGACATCCCTGATCCTCGCACCAACCGCCCTTTGTATGAAGAATTCATAGAATCATAGAATCACTGCAGTGGGAAAACAGGCCAGTTCACACAGCACGTCCACGCTGACCCTCTGAAGTGTAACATACTCTGACCCATTCCCCTACTCGATTACTCTGAATTTGCCCCTGACTAATGCACCTAACCAGCACATCGCTGAAGACTATTGGCAAAAAGTAAGCAACCGAGACCCATTCTTTTACCCTTTGTTGAAATTGCTTTCTCACAACAGAAATACTGAGCATTACCAGCAACTTGCGGTTTTGTCACTGATGAAATTTGCATATTGACAAAAACATACACAACTCAGACTTGAAATAAAGCTGAATTTAAACTCTCAGGAGAAAACTAAATATTTGGTCATTCAATGATCCCAGTAAAGCTTTATTGAATTACTCCTATTCTGTCTGTGAACGTCATTTGTTCACTTTCCCAATCCTGAATAAAGGAGATTTTTGCATTTTCTTTTAAATCAGAAAGCTCAGAAAAGTTGCACATTTACTTCTTCATGTGGGAATGTGATTGCATCTCATTCGTTCATCTCATTTCAATTACAGAGGATTATTCACAAAACACACACAATGTATCACTTTGTCGAAGAATACCAGTAACATTGTAAGCAATTGGAATCATAACTGGAAAGAAGGATTTAAACAAAGGAAGGATGAGAGAAAGCGGGTCTTATTTTGAAAAAAACTATTATGTGAACTTAGGTGATCAAATTCACGGAAAACTACATCGGGCTGACAAACAATATTGATATGAAGTTGTAGCGGTGTACATTGTCCTAAAAAAAGTTAAAATGTAACATTTGACTGTGAAACAAATAATGAATCTGAGTTGTCATGGTACAAAAAGAAATTCAAATTCGGCCAATCAGTTTAACTATGCAAACACTCTGAAATCCAATGGAGTTTGAAATATAATGTATTTGATGAAATCAAAATCAATTAAATAATCCAATGTTTTGAGGTGTAAAACTGGACAGTTTATACATTGAGGGAGAGAACTGCCAAGCGCATCCACAAAGATAGACTGCTAGCTGAAGAGCTTTCTGAAAGGTACCTGTCTGTAAGATGTTTGCACAGCAGAACATCAAAGCCAACCGCGATAAAAATCTACAGAGAAAAATCTGCAAAGGAGAATTGACAAAGCTGACTGGTTTTGAAACGTGATTGTATTCTTTTCAAATCTTAGTCATGGTGTTTTCTTTCATTGGACCAGTATTGTAGAGTGGGAGGTAAAAGATAGGTTTAACGAAACGAGTTCTAAATAGTTGTGTATTTTAATATTCTCTGTTGGACTTAAATAACAAAACTGTTAATTTTACTTTAAGTAGTGACCTCTGTAAATGGATCTTTGCCTCTCGAAAGTTAACAGATTCCAGCATGACGTGCACTTTTTTCTCTGTGGCTGGTTCAGATTAGGAGAGGGGTTTTCTCTGTGTCATAACAGTTTGGGGCCTTTTGTCTGCGATTTGAACAAGTTTAGACAGATCCAGTCTGAGATTTGGGCAGAGCTAAATGTGTTTGAGGTATGAAAATGCACATTAGATTTAATCATTGACACGTTATTATCCGAGAGCTTTAAATAAAAAGTCGATGAGTCACTTTTTTTAATTTCGGTGACTTGTGGTTGGTTAAATTTAAAGTGAGAGAAATGGCTCTTTAAAAATGTTAAAGAGATTCTGGGGCTTTAAGATGATTCTCACATTTGCGGAAGGCATTTAGAAGAAAAAATAAAGGCCAAACATTTAGAATTAGCAAAGAATTTAGATTTTGGGTGTAACCAAGAACAAGAGTAAAGCTGAAATTGTCAGGAAATTACTCAAACAATAAGGTGTGCCAGAGAAACAGAAAAGTGTAGGATATTTAGAAAAAACTTGAATTACAATAGAAGAAAATGTAGTTTTAAAGATAAACAAAGGGAGAGAGAAAGAGAGAAGCAAGAGAAAGCAAGAGGGAAGAGAGAGGGGATTAAAAAGAGGGGAGAAGGTTCTCAGCTGAGCAAATGGAGAGTGAATTTGAACTTGAGAAGTTGTGATTTTGTAAGCAAAGTCAAGTGAACAGGCTGGAGAGTAAAAGGGACATTAGTGATTTATACAACTATGTCAAGATTCTGCCACATTTTGATGAGAAAGATGTTGAAGCCTTCTTTATTTCATCTGAAAAAATGGCTAGGCAGGTAGAGTGGTGAAAGGATTTATGGGTAATGGTAGTTCAGGCTAAGCTGGTAGGCACAGTTAGTGAGGTATTTGCTGCCCTGCCAGTTGAGGGGTCAAGAGATTATGAAGACATGAAACAAGATATTTTATGTGCTTACGAATTGGTACTGGAAGCATATAGATAGCAGTTCGGAAACATAAAGAAGGAACAAGATCAGCCTTATGTTGAGTTCGAAAGAATTAAACATTGGCATTTTGATAGATGGCTGAAGGCTTTAAAGACAGATAAGACTTGTGAGGCTCGAAGGGAGATTATTCTGCTGGAGTTTAAAACCTCACTTCCAGAGGTGATAATAATTCACGTGGAGGAAAAGAAAGTTCAGAAATTGAGAATGGAAGGAGAATTAATAGATGAATACATGCTGCTGCATAAGACAAGCTTCCAGCCAGAATTTTGTCCTGTGAGGAATAGAGTTTGGGAGAAGGGGAGATGCTACACTTTAAAAGAAAGAGTAGAACATATGAGTTTACCACAGGTTAAAGAAGCTGCCCAAGAGAGTGAAAAGGAGGTGAAAGGCCTCAGGTGTTTTCACTGTAATGGAGTGGGACACAGAAAATTACAGTGCCAGTGGTTTCCGAAGGTCATTGGGAAAAGGTGTTTTCACCGACATAAGGAGGTTAATGTATGGTCACAGTGCTGATTGTTAAGAAAAGGACTGTGGGAAAAGATGTGGTAAAAGAAGCTAAGCCAGTGGCATTAGTGAAAGATTTAAAGGAAACCCCAACAAGATCGAAGAGCTGCAGGAAAGTGCACAGCCAAGACGGGGCTGGGTATAGAGTTAGTACCTGATCTCTCTAAAGAGTTTGCGTCTGTGAGTAAAGTTTACTCAGAAATAACAGGGGTAGAAGAGCAAGAAGTTATCATTTTTAGAGATACATGATCTAACCAGTTGATAATAGGAAGAGATGAATGAATTTGAAGTCTTTCTGATCTGTTACCCGGGAATGCATTAATTTATGGGAAAGACGTACAGAAATTTAGCATTTCCCTATGTAAGATCGGGTTGGAGTGCCTAATCAAGACTGGGGAAGTTATAGCGGGAAAGATTGACAGACTGTCACATGCAGGAATGCAGTTTGTTCTTGGGAAGGGTTTAGCAGGGTCCAAGTTGGGAGTGACATCCCTTGTTGTGGAGAAGCCCAAGGAAGACAAAGAAACGGAAGTGTTAAATTGGAAATATCCTGGTATTTTCCCAGGCTGTGCAGTCACCATATCCCACTATTATAAGTCACTGCACGAAGGACAAACTATAGACAAAGATGAAGGAGTTGAGATTCAGTTAACGGACACCCTGTTTGCCGTAATGGTGCAGGGAAAACCTGAACAGGCAGTGGGTCAGACAGAGGTGTTTTGTCCTGAAAGGCTAAGGGACTTGCAACAGACAGAAAGACGATAAAAGATATATATGTGAAGTGTACTCTGAAAAGGAGGCAGAGGATATACATGAGAGTTGTTATCTGAAAGATAGAGCTTAAGACAGAAATAGAGACCACATCAGGTTAGTGCAGAGGAGAAATGTGCTGAGGTGCACCAGATTGTGTTGCTATTAGCATAGAGACAGGAAGTTTTACAGGTAGCATATGAACTACCTGTAGGCGGTCACCTAGGGGTACGAAAGACTCGGGCTCAGGGACAAAAACATTTTTATTGACCTGGAATGCACAAAGATGTGGTTAATGTTTGGCGTACATGTCATTCATGCCAAATGGTAGGTAGGCCACAGGCAGTAATGAAACTAGCAGCTTTGTTGCCAATTCCCACATTTGAAGACCACTTCATGTGACTTATAAATGAGTGTGCAGGTCCCCTACTGAAAAATAGAGGAGAGAAAGAATTGGAGAAACAGGTGTTATTTACTCCCCCACAGAGTGAGGAATCAAATCCAAATGTCGTGGATTTTGATGTGCCTCAAAATATGTCAAAATCGTAGAATTCCTTGAGCAGTGGGGTAGATTAGTAAACTATCTGTCTCAGGATCATAGAACACAGTTGAAAGGTTTGTTATTGCAATATGAGGACATATGTTAGAATCATATGGTGGGGACTATTGTATATGAAGTTGTTCTAGAGAGTGCTGTTCCGATAAAACAATCCATATCGGCATTATCCCTCAAAGCCAGACAGGTCCAGAAGGAGGTGGAGGATATGCTCAATGAGGACATCATTGAACCAAGCCCGAGCGAGTGGAGCTCGCCGATCATCTTAGTTCCCAAACCGGATGCGACTCAATGATTTTGCTTGGATTATTGTAAGATCGACACTGTTACAAAATCAGACTTATATCCAATACCAACATTGGAGGACTGAATCGAGAAAGTTGGACAAGTCAGTTACATCACGTGGTTTCTGGCAGGTACCTTTATCAGAGACAGTGAAATAAATTTCTGAATTGTAACACCAAATGGTCTTAATCAATTCAAAGTGATGCCATTTGGAATGATGAACACACCCAACAAATTCCAAAGACTCACGAACAAACTGTGCAGTCCATTTAGACAATGTAGTGATCTTCCCTAAGTCCTGGAAAGATCACTTGGTACAGTTTGCAGAGCTTTTTGAATGAATACGAGAAACAAATCTGCTGATAAAATTAAACAAAACACAATTTGTGAAAGCAGACATGATGTTCTAGGGACAAAATATCTGTCATGGAAAGTTGATCCCATGGAATGCAAAGACCAAAACAACCGAGGAATTTCCATGGCCAACCTCGAAGAAAAAGATGCTTCGCTCCTTCGGAGTCAGCGGGATTCTGTCGGAAGTTTGTTTCAAATGTCAGCAGTGTAGTGGCACCGTTAACCGACTTGCTGAAGAAAAACACAAAGTATTGGATGACAGAACAATGCCAGGAGGCATTCGACCATTAAAAAGAAATATTGAGCACCAAACCAGTTTCAGCTACACCAACGCTTGAAAACATTTCAAAGTTGCCGTCAATTTGAGTGACATAGGAGTTGGAGCTGCACTGTGATGAGATGGGATCGTCCTTTTCAAAGAAGCTCAACATCCACCAGAGAAAATATTCCACGATTGGGAAATGACTATTGAGTTTGGTACTAGCCTTATAACATTTTAATGTGTACTCACAAACAGAGTGTTGTAGATGGTTGTGTACACGGAGCCCAATCTGCTTACATTCTTTGAACGCTTTTAAGACTATTTCATTGGAGTCTTATGTTACAGACTTTTAATTTAAAAATCGTACACGTAGCGTGTCGGAAGTATGTAATCTCAGATGCGTTCCCACAAATTTAACTGATAACGATTTAACGAGATTTGTAATTATCCAATGTTAAATATAGGTAAAGGGGAAGAAGTTAAGGTTAACTTAGATTTAGGTTATCTGTATGTTATGGTAATGTGTTGAAAGAATAGAAAAACAAATGAGACCGTATTTTCATTATGATTGTTCTTTTTTGAGAGAGAAGGGGTTATGAATGTGTAAAGGGTATTGTACCTTTAAGAGAGTTGAAGGATTTCCAAGCACAGTGAGTTCTGGAAAATTTACAATGTAACATGTGGTCCAGCAGCTTGCAGTACCTGCGTTGCTATGAGACAAAAAATAAAATCAAATTTGATCAATCCATTTAAATTATGTCCCAAGAAGCTAAACTACAATCGAGTTTAAATTTGGCATTTGGCAATATTATAAAAAAAGGAAATTACCCGATGATTTGGGATAGAAAGCTGAAAAGAAAATTGACCAGTTAGGGGAGAACTGCCACACCACCAATATCGGCAGACTGACCGGAGAATAGCTCTCCTTTGTTTATCAATGACCTGTGACACAGAAACTCTAAGGAGAAGAAGCGAAGACAGAGGACGATACAAAGAGAATATTCGACAGCTGGCTGGTTCTGAAATTTGATTGTTTTGGTATATCTTAATTGGGGGAGGGGTGGGGTGGGGGGATTATCGGACCAGTATTGTAGAAGAGTAAGTAAAAGATGGGTCAGAGAAAGGAGTTGCAAAAAGTTGTTAGTTAATTATTCCCTGTTAGACTTATTTTAAAAAGTGTTAATTTTTGCTTTAAATAGTGACCTTCAGGATGGTTATTGACCTTCCGAATTTTTACACATAACAGCATGCGCTAAATCTTTTCTGTGTTTCAAGTTTAAATTAGCGTGGGGTGGTGGAGATAGTGGGGGAGGGGGCAAGGTTTCGCCCGTGTTGTAACATATTAAATCGGATTTCTCTGCACAGATGCTGCCAGACCTGCAGAGCTTTTCCAGCACATTTCTGTCTTAATTTCTGGTTTACGAAATCTGAAGTTCTCTTGACTTTCTTATCATTGACAGCCACGGTTGAGGTCCTGGAGGACAAGAAGACAGCTAATGTTGTTACATTATTTGTAATTTGGCTGCAAAGAAAACCCAGGGAACTACATACCAGTGAGTTTGATGTCAAGGGTGGAGAAGTGTTTGTAGGAGATTCTGAGAGGCAGGATTTACATGCATTTGGAAAGGCAAGGGCTGATTAGGGATATTCAGCACGGCTTTATGTCTGGGAATCCATGTCTCACAAACTAGATTGGAGGTTTTGAAGAGGTGACCAGGAAGATAGATGAAGGTAAAGCAACATGCGTTGTCTACGTGGACCTTAGTGAGGCCCAACAAAGTTCCACATGGTAGTCTGTTTAATAAGGTTAGATCACAGGAGATCAGGGACAGCTATCCAATTAGATACAAAACTGACTTGACTGTAGGAGACAGAGGGTGCTGGGAGAGATTTGCTGTTCCAATTGGAGGCCTGTGTCCAGCGTTGTTCCACAAGGACCAGGCTGCTGTTGTTCATGGTTTTTGTAAATGGTTTGGATGAGAACATTGGAACCGTGGATAGTAATTTGGAGATGAAACCCCCAAAATTGGACTTATGGTGGACAGTGAAGAAGGCTATCTTAGGGAACAAAGATATCTTGATCTACTTGACAAGTGGGCTGAGGATTGGCTGATGGATCTTCATGCAGATAAATGCGAGATGTTGCATTTTGTTAGACAAACGAGTGTAGGATTTATTCAGAAAATGGTATCGCGCTGGGGAGCGTTGTCAAACAGAGACATCCAGGGTCCAGGTACATAGTTCGTGAAAGTGGAGTCGCAGATTGACAGGACAGTGAATAAGGCATAAGGCAAGCTGACTTCCATCGGTCAGTGCATTGAGTATAGGAATTAGCACATCATGTTGTGGCTCTACAAGAGAATGGTCAGGCCACATTTGAAGCAATTCTTGTTGTCCTGCTATTGGAAGAATGTTATAAACTGAGAAGGGGACAAAAGGATTTAAAATGATGTGACGGAGATGGCAGGTTTTGAGATATAAGGATAGGCTGGGATTTTGTTCCTTTTCCGTTGGAGGCTGAGAGGTGACCTTTATTACATCATGAGAGGCATGGATAGGATAAATAGACAAGAACATTTCCTCCGGGTGGGTGTGTCCAGAACCAGACAGGATAGGTTTAAGGTGAGAGAGAAGACATTTAAAAGAGATCTAAGGGACAGTTGTTTCTCACAGAGCGTGGTGTGAAAAGGTAGCGAGTTTTCAGAGGAAGTAGCATTGGGGAGTACAGTTACAACATTTGAAAGACAATTGGATGTGTACATGAATACCAAAGGTTTGGAGGGGTGTGTGCCTAAAGAAGAAAAATAGTAATCATTCAGTTTAGGAAACCAGGTGAGTATGGACGAGTTGAGCCAAAATGTCTGTTTGCATATTATATGATTCTAAGAGTGTATGACTTTTTCACTCCTCCTTCATCACTAGTCTTTCATTGCATTCAATTGATTTCCAAGTCAAATCTCATCTGCAGATATTTTAAATGATCTAACTCTCCAAACTTTCTTAAATAGAGAATTCCTGACATTGATGTGGTTCTGCAGACCACAGCAGCAGCAGAAACAGAATTAAATTCAAGCACAATCTGTAATGTTTTTCCTGGCATAATCCCTCAGTCGATCATTCCAACCAAGTTGATCTATGGTTCATTGATGTATAGGTGAACGTGCCAGTGTCCCAATCGTGTGTACCTAAACCTGATGACAACCCGTTAAAGCTACCATAACTAACTGTCTGCATTCCAAACTGCAGCAATAACATGTGATAGAGAGGGTGTAATGATCCCAACACCAACAAACCAACAGTACTGTCACATCTAGCCATAAATGGTGATGGACGGTTAAACAATTTCATGGAGGAGAGGGCTCCACTATTATCGCCATCCTAAATAATGGAACAGTCCTGTACATCAGTGTAAAAGATAATGATGTATTTTTGGCAAGATACTCCGCCAGACGTGTTGAGTGGATAATCCACCTCACCCTCGCCATGATGCCCACAGAATCACAGATGCCAGTCTTCAATCAATTCGATTTGCTTCAAGCGACATGAAGAAACAGCTGAACACAGTAGATACGACAAGGGCAAAGGGACCTGACACGATTCCTGCAACAGGAGTGAAGACTTGTGATGCACAACAACCGTGTCCCTGGGGGAAGCTGTTTCTTTCCAGCTCCAACTCTGACATCTTCTTGGCAATGTGGAAAATTACTCAACTATGTCCAGTCCTCGAAGAGGAGAATAATTACAATCTGACCATTTGCCACCCCCTCAGTCACATCACGATAGTTAAACTTGTAAAAATTCTTTTGGACAGATCTGTCAAACCGCACAGAAATAACCAGCTCAGTGTGGTTTCCAATAGGTCCCGACTGGGAGATGGTGCTGTTGTGGAAATATCACTGGATTACTAATCCAGACCAGGCTAATGCCCTGGCAACTGATGGAATTTAATAGCAATTAACAACATATCGAGATCTAAAATCTGGTATCAGTAACGATGATGCTGAAATCAATGCCAATTGCAAACTCCAATTTGCTTCATCAATGTACATTCAGGAAGTGAATTCTGGCCTGGTGAATTCCATGCATTCCTAGTCTGGCCTAAACGATACTCTATACACACATGCATGTGATAAACTTTTCAATGGTCTCGAAAACGGCAAAGTAGGACACAAAATTGTATCAAACTGCTCTGAAGTTTGTAAGGATAAAACTGACAGAATTCCTGGCACCAGCCTCAGTATCGGAAAAGGGAATGGGAAACACATTCCTGTTGACCCTGCAGAGGCCTCCTTCCTAACGTCTGAGAGCTTGTGATAGCCATATTCCAGATGCCTCCCGCTCCCTTTCGTGTCGAGAAATCCTTATTCATATTCAGTGCCTTGTGTTCCACAGTTTATCTGGGAGAGAAATTCCCAGAGTCACAAGTCACTGAGTGAAGACATTTATTCTCATCTCAATGCAGAGTAGCCTGCTTGTAGCTAATACTGTGGCCTCTTGTTTTAGACGTCCCAGGCAGGGGAATTATCATCTTCCAATATGTCTCACACTGTCAGACTTTTATATGTTTCACTGAGATCTCCACTCATGTTCCTGAAGCCCATTGAACACAGGCCCAAACGCCCCAAACTCTGCTCTCACAACAAGCCTGTCATTCCAGAGATCAGTCTGGTCATCCTTCACTGCACTCCCTCAATGTCAGGTTTGTCACTTATTAGGTAAGGAGACCAAACTACACACAATACTGCACAATGTTCGAGATGGGCTCTCACCGAGGCCCTGTACAGCTGCAGTAAGACACCCTTACTTCTGTCAGTCAATCCCCTAGAAATTAAGGTCAACACACCATTTATCTTCCTGCCTGCTTTCTGCTCTTGCAATATTGCTTTCAGTGACTGGTGTACAAGGAAATACAGATCCTTTTAAATGTTACACAGCTCCCCACTTGGTGGCTTTGTGTACACTGGTCAGCGTGCCAATGCCATTCCCAGTATTGACTTCTGGGTTCAGAACTCACTACCCTGCACTGACCTCGGAGGGCTGCGCAACAGGGAAAAAAAAAGAAAGAACATAAATCCCTTTAAAGACCAACATGTTTCATACAATGCCTTTTGAAATGATAGGTTGCTGTTCTATTGTACCTATCAAAGTACGCACCATCACATCCACCCCCATTGATCTTCATCTGCCACATATTTGCTCATTCACTCCACTTGTCTCAATCACCTTGGAGCTTTTTTTTTAAAATCCTCCTCACCCACTAACAATCCGACATCATTTCATGCTGTCAGCAGACTGAGAAATATTGCATTTGATTTCCTCAACTAAATGATGGTATGCATTGAGAATAGCTGTGTCACAATCACTAATCCCTACGACAGGCCATGATCCTTCAACTTCAAAACAGATTGTTTTATTCCTGTTCACTGTTTCGTGTCAGTTCTCCAATTCTAAAATCATGTTCATATTTTTGTCCCAATGCCGTAACATTTGAGTTTGCACACTCGGCCATAGTCTTTATCAAGATCTTTCTGAAAATCTAAATGCATTGCATCCATTTCTTTTCTGTATGCATCGACCAGTCAGTTTGTCAAATATAATTCCCATTTCATGTTGACCCATTACATAAGAACGTACAAACTAGGAGCAGGAGTAGGCCATCGGGCCCTTCAAGCCTGTGCCACCATTCAATAAGATCATGGCTGATCATTTCATAGCCTCAGCTCCACTTACCCGCCCACTCACCATAATCCATCATTCCTTTAATCTTCAAACAATTATCTATAAGAGTTCAAACACATTCAATGACAAATCCTCAAGAATTCTACAGGTTCACAAGCTTCTTGGTCAAGACGTTCCTTCTCAATTCAGTCCTAAATCTGCTCCATATAGTTTTGAGGCTTTGCCCTGTTATCTAATTTCACATGCTTCTGGAATCATCCTTTATATTTCTATCGTACCTACTCCCTTCACAATTATAAATGTTTCTATTCCTTCCTCCCTCATTCTTTCAAATTCCAATCAATGTATAATTCCAATGTATTCAGTCTCTCCTCATAACCAAACCCCTCACCTCTGAAACCAACCTAACGAGCCTCCTCTGCATACATTGTAGTGCTAGTATTTCCTTTCTCAGACGGGGAGACCAAAACTGCACATACTACAGGTGTGGTCTCCTCAGCACCCTTTAAATCCTCAACATAACTCCCTACTTTTACACTCAATCCCTTTCGCAAAATTCAATTTGCCTTGTTAATTACCTGTTGCCCCTACAGACCAGCTTCTGTGATTCATGCACAAGGACACCCAGGTCCCTTTGCACAAGAGCATGCTCTATTTTTTAAACAATTCAAATAAGAGTCCTCTTTAGTATTTGTCCTACCAAAATGGATGATTTTACATTTATTATAATTGTACTCCATCTGCCAGACCTTGACCCACTCACTTCAACTCTTTATGTCCCTTTGTAAAGTTTAACCATCCTCTCCACATTTTACTCTGCCAGTCATGTTAGTATCATCTGCAACCTTTGAGACACTACACGTGCTCCCCTACTCCAAATTATCTATGTAAGCTGTGAATAATTGCAGTCCCAGCACCGATCCCTGAGGCACTCCACTCGTCACTGATCAGCAACCAGAAAAACAATCATGCATTCCCACTCGTTGCTTCATGTTAGTTCACCAAGCCTCTCTCCATGCTAATACATTGCCCGTAATGCCACACCTTACGCAGCAGCCTTTTTGGCGTCACTATATTGAATGTCTTTTGGAAATCTCAGTACACCACACCTACTGGGCTCCTGTAGTTGTAATGTCTTTATAGAATTCCAGTAGGTTAGTTACACGTGGCCTGCCTTTCATTAACCAACACTGTGTCTCCCCAACGGGACAATTTCTATCAAGATGCAATGCTATTTATTCCTTGATTACAGATTGAAATATTTTCTCCTACAGATGTTCGGCTAACCAGTCTATAATTCCCCTCATGTTGTCTATCTCCCTTTTTAAACAGTGGTGTCTGTACTCCTGTTTTCCAATTTGCTGGAATTGTATCAGAGTCCAGTGAAATCAGAAACATTTCCAAAAGTGCATTTGTTATTTCTCTCATCACCTCTGTTAGTACCTTGGGATACATTCCATCAGGGCCAGGAGACTTATCTACCTTTGGCTCCATGAGCTTGCCCAACACTATCTCTCTCTTGGGAATGGTTGTTTCCAGGTACTCACTTACCTTCCTGCCTTTGACAATTACTGACATGTTATTAGTGTTCTTCATTGTGTAGACCAACTAAATATCTCTTCAATTCCTTGTCCATTTCCTCATATCTCATTACTGGATCCCACTTCTCACATTCTAAAGGACAATTGCTTACCTTAGCCATTCATTTCGTTTTGTATATTTATAGAATATTTTGCTATCTGTCTTTATATTCTGAGGTAGTTTACTCTTGTAACCTATCGGATGTGTCTTGATAAATGTCAAAATAAAGCAACAAAAAAGTTAACGGTTTAGACATTATTTTGACATTTAAAGTTTTCCCAATCTTCTACTTTCCCACTGGTCGTTGCCATTATTTATGCCATTTATTTTAATTTGATAGCCTCCCTTATTACCTGGGACGTTCATGGTAGATTACCCTTTTGCGACAGTCCTTCCATTTCACCATTATATGCTGTTGCTGGGAACGTTGAAAAATTGTTTTGAAAGCCTTCCACTGTTCTTCATCAACGGTTCCACCGTAAAGTCTTCACTTCCAGCCACCTTTAGCCAAGATCAAAGGGTTGTACAAGTCATGCACATGAATTGTACACACCTAAGATGGCTCTTAAGTACTTAATCAGTCAGAATGGAGAGGCGGGTTTGATTGATTAAAATGCAAATCACAGAATTTATTTCAAGTCACTGCCTGGAGACACCTTCAGGTACTATCGATGTAAATGAAGTAACAGTTGCGGTCAGATAATGTATTCTAAGCTTGAGGCCTTGTTTGGACTCTGTCTGTGTCTTGCCCTGGAGTCAGACTGGTTTTATTTACAAAGTAGGAGTAGCGCGCGTGTGTATGTGTGGGAGAGAGGGCGTGTCTGCGTGAAGGGGAGTGAGAGACACCCATTCTGTATGTGAGAGAGAGTGAGGTGGATTGTGCGTGTGTGTGCGGGAGGGAGAGAGAGAGCGGGTCTGTGTTCATCCGTGTGTGTTGACAGAGTGGAGTGCATGTGTGGATCGTGAGAGAGGGGCAGTGTGAATGTGTGTGAGGGACAGATAGGGAGAGTGTGCATCAGTGTATGTAACGGGGAGAGTGAGAATGTGTACTCGTCCAGACTAAGGCACAGGCAAATACGGCATGTCCCTTTCCCCACATACACTCAGTCTGTGGTTTCAGAGCTTCCCCTCTCTGTAGCCTCTGCTCCATTTGTTGTTCATGTTGCAGACCCAGATGCTGTAACTACAGTCCCCATGTTCCATTCAGAGTTGCGTCACCAAATCATCAGGTTTTCCTGAATATCTGAGGCAGCTCACAGCACAACCTTCTGCAAACCATCCCCAGCAGCTCCACTAAGTGGAGGTGAGAGAGAGGGGCGAGAGAGAAAGGAAGAGGCATGAGAGAGAGAGAGAGAGGGGATGGGCAAGAGAGAGAGAGGGGGGTGGTTGAGAGAGAGAGAGGGAACAGCGAGAGCGAGAGGGAGGGCGGGCGACAGAGAGGGGGGAGCAAGAGAGAGAAGGAGGAGGTAAGAGAGAGGGAGGGGAGCGAGGTAGAGAGGGACGTGCGAGAGAGAAAGGGAGAAGGGTGAGAGAGAGAGGGGGCGGGCAAGAGAGACAGGTGGGTGGGTGAGAGAGAGAGGGAGGGGCGAGAGAGAGGGGGGGTGCGGGACGAGAGAGGGTGGGGTGATACAGAGAGAGGCAGGGGGCGAGAGAGAGAGGTGGGCGGGAGAGAGAGGGAGGGGGAGAGGGGGGTGAGAGAGAGGGAGAGGGTGTGAGAGAGAGGGATGGGGTGAGAGAGAGGGAGGGGGCGAGAGAGAGAGGGAGGGGGCGAGAGAGAGGGGTGGCGAGAGAGAGGGAGGGGGCGAGAGAGAGAGGGAGGGGGCGAGAGAGAGAGGGGGGGCGAGAAAGAGGGAGGGGAGCGAGAGAGGGAGGGAGGGGGCGAGTGAGAGAGGGGGCGAGAGAGAGAGGGAAGGGGGCGAGAGAGAGAGAGGAAGGGGGTGTGAGAGGGGCGGCGAGCGAGAGAGAGAGAGGGCGCGGGCGAAATTGGGGGGGCGAGAGAAAGACAGAGCGGCGAGTTAGAAAGGTGGTCGAGAGAGAGTTGGAGGGTGGCAAGAGAGAGAGAGGGACGAGAGAGAGGGGGGGCAAGAGAGAGAGAGGGAGGGGGTGAGAGAGAGAGCGTGGGGGTGCGAGAAAGAGTGAGGGGAAAGAGAGAGAGAGGGAGGGGAAAGAGAGATAGGGAGGGGGGAGAGAGGGAGGGTGCGAGAGAGAGTGTGAGAGGGCGAGAGAGAGTGGGAGGTGGCGAGAGAGAGAGGGAGGAGCGAGAGAGAGAGGGAGGGAGGGGGCGAGAGAGAGAGAGGGAGGGGGCGGGAGAGAGAGGGGGCGGGAACGAGAGAGGGAGGGGGCGGGAGAGATAGAGGGAGGGGGCGGAAGAGAGAGAGGGAGGTGACGAGAGAGAGAGGGAGGGGGACGAGTGAGAGAGGGAGGGGGACGAGAGAGAGAGGGAGGGGGACGAGAGAGTGAAGGGGGCGAGAGAGAGTGTGGGTGAGAGAGAGAGGGAGGGGTGAAAGAGAGGGATAGGGAGGCGAGAGAGAGAGAGAGGGCGGCTTACAGATGCTGTAACGAAGTAGAGTGCCCGATATCCGTTCCCTCACTGTCTACCTCGACATATGGGGAGGATCCTACAAAAAGCCAGAGAGGACCAGGACACCTCGTGTGGAGATTCTGAAAAATCGACGTCCCACCAACCAAGTAAGTATCAATGTTCAGTAAAGAGCAATTCTCAATTGAAACTCGCTGGCAGTTCCAATCTAATCTCTCTCACTTTTCAGGCTTAGTTAACAGCATTAATGAAAGACTAAAAATAAAAATAATGTTTCTTCTCTTCAGTAAAAATGTTAAAAAGAAAAAAAGTAAATGATATAAGTTCATTACGAAAAATCTAAAACATGACGTTCATTCAAAATTATGGGCAATCCTCGTAAATACTCGACATCATTTCTCTCACTAAATCTTCTTACGAGTGTTTGTATTCTAGCATCTGCTTCTTTAATTTCAACGGACTATCGTGCCCTGCTATCAAATGCTCATAGTAAAGGTCCCTTCCTCTCTGAACCTTTGGTAAACTGTCAATATATTTCCAAATAACTGGATGTTCCACATCAAGTTCGCATTGTCATCTCCTGTGGGCAGCTTTTGCATTATTGTCTGTTTTGTCGTCATTGTTTAAAGTTCTTTCATATAAATTCCACATTCCAACTGGAAAAAGCGGTGAACGCCGACCATTTCCACTGTGTAATCTTCTACCTCCATAGTTATCCTCGAACCAGTCCAGCAGCGGTTGCAGTTCATCTGGAAGCGCATCAGTCAAATGTTCAATAGCTTCATGAATGTTTTCAATGTGAATAAATGCAAGACCGATTATCATTTTAGCTCTGAAATAAAACTCTGAGTCAGTGTTATACTTACTCAGGTGTCTTTTTAACATTTTTACTAAAGGCAGTAAACATTATTTTTATTTTTATTGCTTTGATTAATGCTTTTACCTAAGCCTGAAAATGAATAAATATGAGCTGCGCTGAAATAGTTCTGTGCCTAAATGCGTCTGCGGCAAAATGGGCTGCACCAAACAGACCCCACCAAACAGAATGAAGTATTCAGTAAATTACCGCACAGGGGACGCCCTATAACCATCCCAGGCTGTTATGCAGAAGAGGGTGAGCCCTAGGTAGCTGTCAGGAAATGCAGAGTATAGATCATTACTCATTTTGTGTTTGGAAAGCTGTAACGAGTGGAATTCTTCAGGGATCTGTATGAGGTCATCAACAAATTACAATCTATTCTAATGAACCGGATGAAGGAGATGGAGCTCAATTTGCTCATGCACCAGGCTAGTCATTCAATAAGATGTCAAATGGAGACAGAGCGTCTGCAATGGGATACAGACAGGGGGAGGGTAGAGCGTCTGCAAGGGAATGCAGACAGTGGAAGGACAGATCACCTGCAATTGGAGACAGACGGGGAGAGGGCAGAGCGTCTGCAATGGGATACAGACAGTGGAGGGAAGACTGTCTGCAATGGGATACAGACAGCGGAGGGCAGAGTGAGGGCAGTGCGTCTACAATGGGATACAGACAAGGAAGGGCAGTGTGTCTGCAATGGGAGACGGACTGGGGGAGGGATGCACCTCTGCAATGGGATACAGACAGGGGGAGGGAAGAGCGTGTGCGATGGGAGACAGACAGGGGAAGGGTAGAGCGTCTGCAATGGGATACAGACAGGGGAAGGGAGAGCGTCTGCAATGGGATACAGACAGGGGAGGTCGGACCGTCTGCAATGGGATACAGACAGGGGAAGGGCAGAGTGTCTGCGATGGGAGACAGACAGGGGAAGGGAGAGCGTCTGCAATGGGATACAGACAGGGGAGGGCAGAGCATCTGCAATGTGATACTGACAGGGGGAGGGCCGAGCGTCTGCAATGGGATACAGACAGGGGAGGGCAGAGCATCAGCAATGGAATACAGACGGGGGGAGGCAGAGCATCAGCAATGGGACACAGACAGGGGAGGACAGAGCATCAGCAACGGGATACAGACGGGGGGAGGCAGAGCATCAGCAATGTGATACGACAGGGGGAGGGCCGAGCATCTGCAATGGGATACAGACAGGGGAGGGCAGAGCATCAGCAATGGGATACAGACAGGGGGAGGGCAGAGCATCTGCAATGGGATACAGACAGGGGGAGGGCAGAGCATCAGCAATGGGATACAGACAGGGGGAGGGCAGAGCATCAGCAATGGGATACAGACAGGGGGAGGGCCGAGCATCTGCAATGGGATACGGACAGGGGAAGGCAGAACAAGCAATGGCATAAAGACAGAGGATGGATGTGAGCAAAGCTTCAGCAGAAAACAAAAACAGTACAATATATATGTGATGGAAATTTTCTGTTTTGTGGAAAACACGAAACAGCAGAAATTTATTTAACTGCAAGGAGAATGCAGAACTCAGTGTTACAGAGAGATTTGTGGGTCGTAGTACATGAATCATATCAAATTAACCTGAAGATGTAGCAAGTGATTTGGAAGGTAAATGTCATGATCCTCTTCCGTGCAAGGGGTGTTGGGTATGATCTTAGTGATGTTTTTTTTGCATCAGTACAGGGCATTGCTGAGATTACATCTGTTGTATAATGTGTAGTTATAACTGCCTAAACTGAAAAAAAAATTGCTTTCGAAATGTCTCAAAGATGTTTCTCTTTATGCATTCTTGGGATGAAGACATTACGTTCTGAAGAATTAACAGTTAGGCCTGAGAATGAGGGATGGTTTATTGACCATATAAGATCTGGAGAAGAGTGTAGTTGGTGAATACTGGATGGATATTTCTTATGGTGTGGGAGAATAAAACTGGGGAAATAATTTAAGAATAAGTCAGTTTCAAAGGAAAGGTCATTGGACAGTAAAATTGAACTGTGAATTCTCTTCCCACATATTCTGACGGACAAGCTGAGCTTTTCCAGCAATTACTGTACATGTTTAAGAATATTCATTTTAACACAGACTTTGTGAAGACATGAAACGCTTATTTTTACATTATACAAGCACATAGTAATACATCTTCAAAACAAGTAGGACCATTTATTGTGAATGAATTGATTCTGCAATAACACACTGACCTGGAGTCGAGAATGTTATGGAGTCATATAGTTCGGACAATGTTCAAGAAGAGCTCACAGAGTCCAGTGTGGGACTGGAAACGTTACTGATTTAACTTACAGATGGAAAATATAGCCTATCTGTGGAGAAACATTCTATTGCTCCCTTTCTGCTTCCCAATCGCTCATCACAGCAATGTGTGGGAGTGAAAAAAAGCCCAGTCGTCTTTCCCACTAATGGAGGATTCCTGATGAGGATTCATTGGAATCTCCCCATTACCTGAAGCAAAACAATTCAGCCAAATTCAACTGTTTCATGAAGAAATACCATTGTCAGAAGGCTGTGCAAATAGAATAACAACAGAAGTAATTATTCGACTCGATAGTGAACAGACAGGAGATTGTGTGGCAGCAAATGGGAATCCGGAATGGTGTGTAGCCTCCCACATGCCCAGGGTCCAGGATGTCTCAGAGTGGCTGCAGAACGTTCTCACCGGGAGTAGGGGGAGGGTGGTGGGAGCGGGAAGCAGCCAGAAGTCATTGTGCACATTGGTACAAAGGACAGAATGACACAGGTAGAAATAGTGATGACATCCTACAGAGTGATTGTGGAGAGCTACGGAAAAGGATAAAATGCACGGTAATATCCAGTTTACTTCCGGTTCTCCGTGCTAGTGAGGGTAAGAATAGGAGGATATGGCAGATGAAGGGGTGGCTAAAGAATTGGTGCAGGGGGCAAAGATTTTTGGATTACTGGGATCTTTTGTGGGGCAAGGTGGCGTGTTCAGGAAGGACAAGTTGTACCTGAGCTGGAAGGGGACCAGTATCCAAGCAGGCAGGTTTGCAACTGCTGCAAGGGAGGGTTTCAACTAGATTGGCTGGGGTTGGGGAGTGGTGAGATCCTCAACAGCAGGAAGGCAAGTGCAAGGCTGGAAGGAGATACAGTAATCAGAAGCAGTAAAATGAAGAGACAGGTCAGGCTAGACAACGACAGGGAGCAAGGAATGTCTGTTGGATTAAATCGCAACTGTTTCAATGCAAGATGGCTGACAGGTAAGGCTGATGAACTGTGGACATGGATCGCTGCGTGGGACTGGGATATTATAGCCATTACTGATACATGGCTAAGGGAGGGACAGCACTGGCAGCTTAAAGTACCAGGGTGCAGGTGCTTTATGCGGGACAGAGATGGTGGAAAGAGGGGACAGAGAGTTTCATTTTTGATTAAGGCGAGTATCACAGCAGTTAGCAGAGATAAAATAACTGGTGGATCATCCTGTGAGGATTTGTCTGGGGAGCTAATAAATAAGAAGGGAATGGTGATAGGATTTAGATTGTACTATAGGCCCCCAAATAATAAACGAGGAATTAGTGGAACAAAAATATGTAGACAGACTGGGGAGACGCACAGGGCCAATAGGATTGCATTAGTAGGAGATTTTAATTTTCCTAACATAGACTGGGAATGACATAGAATTAAGGACTGAGATGGGGTGAATTTATTAAGTGTGTTCAGAATAGTTTCCTCAAGCAGTAAGTAGAGAGTGCAAATCGGGAAGGGACGAAGCGCGACCTACTCTAAGATCTAGGGCAGGACAGGTGTCTGAGGTGATAGTGGGGGAGCCCTCTGGGACCCGCGAAAATAGTTCTACTAATTTTTAAATAGTTATGCAGAAGGATAAAATTGGTCCACATGTTCAAGTTCAAACTTGGGGCAAGGCGAATTTTGATGGAATTAGACAGGAGCTTGTAGGGGTTGGTTGGAGGAGTTTCTTTGCAGGCGAAGGGACCTCCTGCAAGTGGGAGGACTTTAAAAGTGAAATGTCGACAGTTCAAGGTCTATGTGTTACTGTGAGGGTAAAAGGCAAGGTTGGTAGGAAGAGGGAACCTCGGATGTCAGGAGATATTGAGGCTTTGACCAGCAAAAAGGAGGCGTGGCTCAGGTCCAGGCAGCTGGGATCGAGGGAATACCTGAAGGTGTACACGGGATACAGTATTTTACTGAAAAAGGAAATCAGGAGGGTGAAAAGGGGGCACAAAATAGCTTTGGCTGATAAGATTAGGGTGAATCCAAAGAGGTTCATTAAGTATATTAAAGTCAAAAGAATAGCTAAATGAGAATATGACCCCTCAAAGTCCAAAATGGACGTGCATGTCCTGAAGATTTGCGAGATTCTCAATGAATATTTCTCCTCTGTCTTTACCGTGGAGTAATACATGAACCTTGGGAGGCTGACAAAAGTCGTAGTGTTATCTTGGGGCGAGTCAATATCACAGGAGAAGGTGTGTTGGATGCGTTAGACTGTATGAAGGTGGATAAATCTCCTGGTTGTAAACAGATGCATCCAAGAACACTGCAAGAGGCTACAGAAGAAACTACGGGGACCCTGGTTGATATTTTTGCATCATCGTTAGCAACAGGTTAGGTTCCAGAATATTGGAGATTAGCAAATGTTGTGCCATTATTCAGAAAGGGAAGCAAAGAAAAATCTGGGATCGATAGACAAGGAAGTCTAATATCTGTGGTACGTAGGTTGCTTGAGAAGACTCTGAGGGGTGCGATATGCATGCATTTGGAAATATAAGGTTTGTTTAGAAATAGTTTTTTTGACAGATTCCCTACAGTATGGAAACAGACCGTCTGGCACAACAAGACCACACTAACCCTCCAAACAGTCACCCACCCAGTTCCATTTCTCTACCCTATATTACCCCTGACGAATACACATAACACTATGGGTAACTTAGCATGGCCAATTCACCTGACCTATAGATCTTTGGATTGTGGAAGGAAAATGGAGCACCCAGAGGAAACATACACAAACACAGTGAGAATGTGCAAACTCCATACAGAGCGTCACCCGAAGCTGGAACCAAACCCGGATCCATGACATTATGAGGCAGCAGTACTTGCCACTGAACTACCATGTCACCCTTGCTTTTTTTCAACACAGTTCAATGACACAGGTACAAAATCTATTCTGCCCTTCACCCATGATGCACGTTCGAATATCACATACCATGGTTAATTTATTCTCCACTGAAAGTGTCATCTTATTATTAGTTTGATATTAGTTTTATATCTTATTAGTTTGATATTATTAATTTTAATAATTATTATTAATAGTTGTTTTTATACTGGAAAGATCACATGGCTTTGTGAGTGGGAGATCATGCCTCTCAAATTTGTTTGAGTTCATTGATGAAGTGACCAGGAATGTTGATGAGGGTAGGGCGGTAGAGTGTGTGGTTTTCAGTAAGGCCTTTTACAAGGTTGCCATTGATAGGCTGGTCTGGAAGGTTAGAATCGCATGGAATTCAGAGGGACCTGGCAAATTAGATATACAATTGGCTTCATGGTAGTAAGCAGAGGGTCATAGTGGAAGGGTTCTCTCGGACTGGAGGCCTGTGACACATGAAGTGCCTCAGGGGTCGCTGCTGGGCCCGTTGCTATTTGTTATCTGTATCAATGATATTCTTGCGAATGTACAAGGCATGGCTAGGAAACTTGAAGATGACACTAAGATAGGTGGTATCGTGGACAATGAGGAAGTATATCAGAAATTGCAGCAGGACCTTGATCAAACTGGAGAAGTGGGCCGAGGAATATTTTGGCAACGTTAGATCAAGGTAGGAGTTTCATGTTGATTGGTAGGACCTTAAGGAGTGTAGTTGAGCAGAGGGACCATGGAGTTTAGGTCCACCGTTCTCTGAAAGTGGGGTCATAGTTAGATATGGTAGTGAAGTAGGCTTTTGCCACACTAGCAAGCATCGGTCAGGACATGGAGGAGAGCAGTTGGGAAGTTATGTTATAGTTATACAGGATTTTGGTGAGGCTGCACTTGTAGTGTTGTGTTCAGTTTTAGTCACATTGCGATCGGAAGGATGTTTTTAATTTGGAATGTGTGCAGACGGAATTTATAAAAATGTTGCCAGGACTCAACAGTATGAATTAATGGGAGAGGTTGGACAAGCGAGGACTTTTTTTCTTTAGAGCACAGGAGAGGGGCCTATAGAAGTTTACATGGATAGGGTGAATGGACCCAACCTTTTTTTCCTAGAGTTGGGGAATCAAGGAGGGGAGAGCATCAGTTTAAGGTCAGAGGGGAAAGAATAAAAGGGAAACTGATGGAAACTGTTTTACACAGAGAGTGGCACACAAAGGGAATGAGCTGTCAACAGAAGTGGTTGATGCATTTATATTAAGGATACGTAAATGGCATTTGGGCAAGTACATGGAGAGGAAAGGACGAGAATGCTATTGGCCAAGTGCTGGGAAATGAGGTAAGTGTGGTTGGATATTTGGGTCAGCATGGACGAGTTTGAGCCAAAGGGCCTCTCTGCCTCTCTCCATGCTGTAGGACTTGATGACTCTACACATAGAACAGTATTTGGGTCAAACTCTCATTTTTCCTTAGGTCATAAGTTCGAATCATATTTGGACAATGTTCTTTCAAGTTAACTTTGCAGATATTTTGCTTTTCAGTTTGTTATCGATAATACATGTGTGTGTGTGTGTGTGTGTGTCTGTCTGTCTGTCTGTCTGTGTGTGTGTGTGTGTCTGTGTGTGTGTCTTTGTGTGTGTGTGTGTGTGTGTGTGTGTGTGTGTGTGCGTGTTTCTCAGTATTTTTCAAAGGGAAATATCACTGTACATATTTGCAATATCCTCTCGTCATTCCACTTTCCATCATAGTTTGTTTTGGTCATAGACATGTTGTTTTAGTAGATTAAAGAAATCTGCCTGACTTGTTCCGAACACTGACCCTGACACACTCTGAGAACTATATCATTGGCCATATCACCAACATAGTTATAATTATTTTTTGTGGGCAGTGGAGGAGTGGGGCCAGAAAAGGGAGAAGTGAGCCAAAACAACGCAGGGAGTTATCGACTCAATCAGCCAAGGTCAGAGACGAGGAGTTCCTTGGAGGGGATTCTGAGGGATGGAATTTGCATTTATTTAGAAAGACAAGGAATGATTAGGGATAGTCAATATGGATTTGTGAAATCATGTCTAATTAATGTGATTGAGTATTATGAAGAGATGACAAAGAAGATTGAAGAATACACTGTGGTGTACAATTTTTACACAAATTTCAGCAAGGCATATAATAAGGTTCCCCATCGTAGACAGATTACTAAAATTAGATTATATGTAATCTAGTAAAAGCTAACCAATTGGATACAAATTTGGATTGAAGATAATGGATTGTTTTCCAAACTGAAGACCTGTGGCCAGCAGTGTTCTGAAAGAAACAGTGCTGAGCTCACTGCTTTTTATCACGGCTATAAACAACTTTGATGTGATTATCGGAGGCATGGTTAGTAAGTTTACAGATAACATCACCAAATTGGTTCAGTGGACAGTGAAGAAGATTATCTCAGAATATAACGGGATCCTTGACCAACAATGAGCCAAGGACTGGCAGATGGAGTTTAATTTAGATATTGGTGAGGTTTGACATTTCGGTAAGTTAAAGCGGGGTAGTGCCCTGGGAAATGTTGCTTAACAAAGAGAACTATGGGTGAAGATTCATAGTTCCTTGAAAGTGGAGTTTAGGTCGGTAGAGTAGTGAGGAACGTGGTTGACATGCTTGTCTTAATCGGTCAGAACATTGAGAATTGGAGTAGGGGTAGCGTGAGGGGCTTGGACAGGACGGAGGTGAGGCCACTTTAATAAAACTGCGTACATATCAGTTGACTCTTTTAAAGGATGGATGTTGTTAAGCTTGAAAGGGTGCAGAAAAGATTTACAAAGATTATCTGGAACCTGAGGGTTTGAGCTACACGGAGTTGATGAACAGGATGAGGCTTTTTCCCCTGGGCTGTCAGAGACTGAATGGTGACATGACAGACGTTTAATAAAGTCCTGAGGCGCATGAATAGTCTGAATGGACAAGATCTTTTTCCCAGTGTAGGGGCGTCCAGAACTAGACGGCATAGGGTGAAGGTGAGAGGGCAAAGACAGAAGGGACCTGAGGGGAAACCTTTTCATACAGAGGCTGGTGGGTGTACTGCCAGAGAAAGTAGTGAAAGCGGGTACACTTACACGTTTGAAATGTAACTGGATAGGTCCATAAATAGGAATGGATCATGTGATGTGGGCCAAATGCTGCCAAGTGGGACGAGATCTGATTAAGATGCCTGATTGGCATGGACAAATTTAACAAAAGGATCTTTTTCCACGCTGTATGATTCTCTTATTCTCACAGCAGGTTGAGGAAGAATTCTAAAAGGGCCATTCGAATGGGAATTCTCTTCCCCGGAATTTTGTGGTGCCTCTCTGATTATAAGTATTTACAGCTGAGTTAGTTAAAGATTTGACAGAGAACTGAGTCACGGATAATGGGACACAGACAGGACGATGAGGCTAAGACCCCAATCTGATCAGCCACAATCTTAATGTCTGGTGGAGAAGGCTCAAATTCTCTAATGACCCACTCCTGCTCCTCACTCCCATGTTTCTGTGTTCCATTCAACCCCTCTAACCTGCGAGACAGGAGCAGTTAGAGTCCACGTATTGTTATAGCATGGTGCACAGAAATACAGGAAACAGTTCGGTCCCTCGAGACTGTCCCACTCGGTTTGGGAGATTTGGAAAATGTAATTGGAAGACCCAGGCTAGATATGGAAGAGGTTGCTCACTTCTCTTTACAAAACCTCCCCTCTCTGTATCTTGTGCTTCATTTGTTGATCATGTTGTAGACCCAGATTCACTGTGAATACAGCCCCCAAATCTCACCCAGGGATGGCTCACAAAATCCACGGGTCTCCCTGATTGCAACATTCCATAAAAGACCTTCCAGGAAAATAACACATTCTAACTTTCCAATAACAGAATGGGAGAGCATCAGAAACAGGTGCAGGTCATTCACATCCCAAGCCTGCCTTACCCTTCACTAAGATCAAGGCAGACCTGCTCCAATTCTCAAATCTTCTTAATGTCCAAGTCTTCTTGAGCACTTCCATAGAACACAGAACAAAGAACAGTACTGATTTGGAGATGTTGGTGTTCGACTGGGGTGTACAAAGTTAGAAATCACAGAGCACCAGGTTATAGTCCAACAGGTTTAATTGGAAGCACACTAGCTTTTGGAGCATCGTTCGTTCATCAGGTGATAGTGGAGGGCTCGACCGTAACACAGAATTTAGAGCAAAAATTTACAGTGTGATGTAACTGAAATTATACATGGAAAAATTGATTGTCTGTTAAGCCTTTCATCGGTTAGAATACCATGATAGTTTCACTTCTTTCATGTGTAAATCACAAAATCTATTTTTTTAAAAAAGTTGCATTCTCAGGTGAGCTGTGAACAATGGTGATAGCAAGACAAAATGTTGAAGGTGCTGGCCCCCTGTGTTCTCTGACGATGCCATGATGTTTAAATTGATTCTAAGCTAAAAAGTGAGATTACAGAGCTTGACATGAATTCATGCAGATTTTGAGCTCAAGGTTCTACATGAATGCATGCAGATTGGACCTTCAGCCCTCGACATTGTGTTGTTTGTCCTACTCTAACCTCCATGCTTCCATTCACTTTGTTCCATGTGCCTATCCAAGAGTCTCTGAAGTTTCCCTCACGTATTTGACTCTACTACCACTGATTGTAGTGCATTCAACACACCCACCACACTCTGTGTAAATAATCTACCTCTGATATCTCCCTTAAAACTTAATCCAATTACCTTAAAATTATGCCACCTAGTGATAGACATTTCTGCCATGGGAAAATGTCTCTGGCTATTCACTCTCTATCTGCCTCTCATCATCTTGTACACCCCTATCAAGTCACCTCTCATCTATTTTTCCTCCAATGAGAAAAGCCCTCGCTCCCTCGCAGTTTCTTCGTAAGACTTCTAGTCCAGGCAGCATCCTGGTAAATCTCCTCTTTACACTCTCAAAAGCTTCATTATCCTTCCTATAATGAGGAGACCAGAACTGAACACAATATTCCCTGTGCGGTCTGAGCAGGGCTCTATCGAGCTGCAGCATAACCTCGCGGCTCTTAAACTCAATCCCCCTGCAACTGAAAGCCAACATACCATACGCCTTCTTAACAACCTGATTAACTTGGGTGGCAGCTTTGAGGGATCTGTGGACACAGACGCCAGGATCCCTCTGTTTCTCCACACTGCCAAGAATCCTGCCTTTAACCATGTATTCTGCGTTCACATTCCAGCTTGCAAAGTGAATTACTTCAGTTTGAACTCCATGTGCCACTTCTCAGCCCAGCTCTGCATCCTGTCGATGTCCCATTGCAACCTACAATAACCCTCCACATTCTGTACCACTCCAACCACCTTTGTGTCATCAGCAAACTTACTAGCCAACTCTTCAACACCCACATCCAAGTCATTTTGAAGATAACAGAGAGCAGAGGTCACTGAACTGATCCCAGCGGGACACCGCTGGACCCTTTCAGTGATCTAGCTCCCCTAACTCTCTGTGTAAGAGAATTCCTGACATTCACTACCCTCTGTTTGAAGAAAACCTTCTCTGCTTCTGCACCATGACCTATTGATATGAACAAAAGAGGTGACGCAGGGGCTCAGGTAAGAGAGACTGACCCTGAACTCAAGGCAATATTTGACTGAGGATGACATCAAGGAACCTGAACAAAATCACACTTACTGAGAATTAATTATGACCTCTACACTGCTTGGAGTCATTCACGGCACAAGGGAACGTGATTATCATTGGTGGGCATCAATCATCTCAGCCGTGGGACACATCTGCAGGAGATCCTCAGCGTAGCTTCCTCAGCTCAGGCATCTCCAGTTTGGCATCATAGAATCCCTACAGTGTGGAAGAAGGCTATTCAGCCCATTGAGTCCAAACTGAGCAGATTAGATTCCCTACAATGTTTAAACAGGCACGTCGGCCGAACCAGTCCACACCAACCCTCCGAAGAGTAACCCACCCAAACACATTTCCTTCTGACTAATTCACCTAACAAGATGGACAATTTAGTATGGCCAATTCACCCTGCGTGCACATATTCGGACTGTGAGAGGAAACCGGAGCACCCAAAGGAAACTCATGCAGACAAGTGGGGAATGTGCAAACCCCACATAGACAGTTGCCCAAGGCTCGAATCAAACCTGGGACCCTGATGCTATGAGGCAGCAGTGTTAGCTACTGAGTCACCGTGCCAGCAGAAGAGGGGGCATTCACTGAAGTCTACAAAGTTTTCAGGACAGATTGTCCCTCTTCAGCTCTTGAAACAATCTGTGACCATGTACAGCAAGACTCGGACAACATTCAAGACCGTGTTGTTAAAGTCTGGGTGACATTTATGTAACAGCATAGTACATTTCCAAAGTAAAAGGACAAGTTCATTCAGCAGCTCAATCTGGTTTCACGAGAATGTGGGGAAGCCATTCATCCCATAAAAACTACTGGGCAAAAGAAGGATAGCCCTTTCAGTCCCTCCTGCCTGTTGCACAGCAAGATGCGAGTCTGCTCTCTCCCACATGTCACGTACATGGGATCAGAAAGAACCATTTCACACCCGGAGTCACTTACAAAGGATCAGGAAGAGGTTATTCAGATTGTCAAGCCACTAACACAGGAACAGATAAATGGCAGAGATGCTCCAACATCACAAACAAATGGAGCAGGGGCAGCACAGACAGACTGCTCCAAATTGATCCACATGGCTTAATTACTCATGGTACATATGTGTTACTTTAACATGGGTTTCTGGCAGTCGGAATGAAGCCAACATTTTTTAGCCATTCTCCAAGTTACCTTCCATCTCCAAGAAGGCAGGCCCATGATCTCCGTGGACGTCAGAAACCGGTGGGGAATAACTAACTGTTTCAGAATGAAGGTGTTTTGGCTGCTGACAGGACTGTGTACAAAGTGACACACAATGCAGTGTCACACATTAACTGTGCATTAAAGTGTTCAGGGTTCATTCAGAGCCTGCACCTCGCTGTCAATCGACATGAGGGTTCTGCAGATGCATGTAAACGGTCGTGAATCAAACATCCAATGAAAAGTATGACATTGACACCCCATTTAGCTGTTTGGGTCATAATGGGTTTCTGTCCATACCCATCAAGCTTCAACTTCTTATTCTCTCACAGCGCTACAGATTAAGCACATCGTTACTGCACTCTCTCCTCATGGTAACAACATGCCAGTGTTTAGTCTGGTCAAACTCCTTTGCACTGTCTCGGTGACAAAGATATCATTGATTATAAAGCAGACCAAACCTTTACACAAAGCACCAAATACTATCTCAACAAAACACGATCAGTGGGAAAGATTTTCTAACTTTTGTACTTCAATCATTTTACCTGAAGAGCCACGTATCATTTACTTCCTTCCCCTGTATGAATTCTGTCAGTGACTTGTGACCAAGGACATCCAGGACTTTTTCAACAAAAGCACTCGCCAATCTCTCTACCATTTAATAAATATAAATGTACATGATGATATTTGTTGTTCACATCTGAATCATTTTTATACCTTGTGAACAGCTATTGCCCAAACACTGATCCTGCTGCCACCCATCAATCCTTCAGTCCAGAGAATAACAGTATTCTTCTCGTATCTCCGTTACTCAATGTTTAATCCATGTGGTATATATTCCACCCCTAACTACCCATGGACTCTAACATTCCCCACTCACCTGTATTCAGACATGTCAAGCGTCTACTAAAAATACAAATACACCAATCCCATTGGTTCTCAACTTTCGATGTCACAACGGACAATCTCCACAAACAGGTTTATCAAAGATCATTTCCCTTTCCTCAATCTAGGCCCAATGTACCAAATTGTATCATTATTCTCCAAGTGTCTCATCGTCACGTTCCTTATAAAAGGTTCCAATATTTTTTTTTCTCAAAGCTGACATCAAATTATTTAGTTTTCTGTTTTCCCTCTCCATCCTGTTTTAAATATTTAGGTTGACAATAGCTGCTGTCCAGTCTGCAGGATCCTTTCCAGAATCTAACTAGCTTTGAAGAATAATCAGTAATTATTTCACAAGCTTTGTTCTCATCTCAATCACTCTGGGATGGAGCTCATCAGATGCAGCAACTTATGAAACTTCAATTCAATTAGATTTTCAATAACATACACTTCATTAATTCTGATTTCCTGCAGTTTCCAGTTTTTACCAGTCCCTATGTTCCCTAATATTTGTGGAAAGTAGTTTCTGTACCTTCCCCTGCGGAGATGGAACCAATGCATTCCTCTCAGCAGGCAGACGGTTTCATTCAACTCGTGAATACATTGGAGGACTGCACTTCAGAGATGGTGGATATATTACCCACTGCTGCCTGCAAAGATCCAAAATCAATCCAGTTTAATTCATCGTGAGTGTCAGCGCAGTCCTGCTACTGGTGTGAGAACACAGGTTATACTGAAAGAGAGAATACAGCTCAGTGACCACCTTAGTTTTGAGACAAACTAGTTTTACACTTTACACCCGAATGGGTGCAGCTTAGACAAATGTTCCTGGAAATCCCTGAGAGGAAAACATAGTGCCTCACTCCTCCCTGTTGGTACAGTTTCGCTTATTTGTAGTCTCAGCCTCAATTGTTTATCATGGACCCAGACACACTGTAAATGCAGTATTCAGAGTGGGGTCCCCAGACCACCGGGGCTCCCTGAATGAACCAATTAGCTGACATCACTATCCTGAGAACACCATCCCCAGAGACTCCACTGACTTTCCAGATGGCAGCAGCAAGTGAATTCCCCACACCTACAATGCATCCATTCAGTATTGAAAATGCCTCGGTCTCCTCAGTTTCTCTAGGAGACAGCGGGGACTGCAGATACTGGAGATCAGAGCTGTGAAATGTATTGCTGGAAAAGCACAGCAGGTCAGGTAGCATCCAAACATCAGGAGAATCGACGTTTCGGGCATGAGCGAAAGAGTGCCTCATCTTCCGCCTGGGTACCCTCCAACCACAAGGGATGAATTCAGATTTCTCCAGCTTCCTCATTTCGACTCCCCCCCCCCCACCTTGTCTCAATCCCATCCCTCGAAATCAGCACCGCCTTCCTAACCTGCAATCTTCTTCCTGACCTCTCCGCCCCCACCACCTCTCCAGCCTGTCAGCCTCACTTTAACCTCTTTCCACCTATTGCATTTCCAACGCAGCTCCCCCAAGTCCCTCCTCCCTACCTTGTATCTTAGCCTGCTTGGCACACTTTCCTCATTCCAGAAGAAGGGCACATGCCCGAAACGTCGATTCTCCTGATCTCTGGATGCTGCCTGACCTGCTGTGCTTTTCCAGCAATACATTTTTTTAGCTCCTCAGTTTCTCTTCCTGGCTGAGAAAGCTCTTACATCTCTACACAGTCGCACAGTAATAGTTCCTCTCTCCAAAGAAACAGTTGACCATTGAACATTACGTTTCTCTACAACTCAGCGACTATAAGAGAGATCGAGGGAACATAACTCACGGTAAGCAAGGACATCCCATAATAAATATGATACTCAGGAATATGTGAAAAGGGGAAATGGTAGAATAACTTCCCATTCTGTTTTCCTTCCAGTCCATCATCAGCAATCCTTTTGCTTGCGTTTCCTTTCTCTCTCTCTCTCTCTGTCCATCTGTCTCTCATTCACTCTCACTTTCTCTCTTTTGCTGGACATCATCCACTCAACACAAACCTCCCGCTCACCCTACCATCCATCCCTGATATAATAATATTATTTCTCAGTTTTATTCAGTTTTGATAGGTTCACTAACCTTGAAACGTTATTTGTTTTTTTTTTCCGACAGACTGCCATACCTGCTGAGATTCTCCAACATTCTTTCAGACGGTGGAGAATTTTATTTCAGATCGCCGGCATCCTCATTTCCTTGGTTATTTCACCTTTAATGTTGTTGTTTCGCGGGATGCCAGCATCACTGGCAAGGGCAGCAATTTTGTCCATCCTAACTGCCCTTGACCACACGGCCATTTGTCAAGACAATATGGAGGCAACCATATTGTTGTGGATCTGAGGTGACACTTAGTTCAGACAGTGGTTTATGCTTGCCATGAGTGAAAATAGACTTCATTCCAATTTTTGATATTGGAATTTAAATTTAGTCATCGGCTTTGATAGAATTTCAGACAATGATTTTCGAGTCATAACCCGTGCCTCTGAATTACACAGTCAGTGACATTATTACTCTGTTTAAGAGTCCCTGTTGTGAAGTAACTGTAGAGACAAGAACATGTTTGTGGTCAAACTATTTGTAACTGGAAGAGAGGTCAGAAGAGAACTGGAGCCATAAAATCTGTCGTTAACGAAGGGGTAGGTGATGGAAAAGTCAGCAACAGAACTCAGGCAGGGCTGGAGATTGGGGATATTATATAGGTGGGTGTCGGCAGGTTTGATGACAGAGAGAATATGGAGATACAATACAGTTCACGGTAAATGGAGACTCAAGGTTCCGAACAGTCTTTTACCTTCTCAGGTGTTTATGA
This sequence comes from Chiloscyllium punctatum, assembly GCF_047496795.1. Classification (NCBI taxonomy): domain Eukaryota; kingdom Metazoa; phylum Chordata; class Chondrichthyes; order Orectolobiformes; family Hemiscylliidae; genus Chiloscyllium; species Chiloscyllium punctatum. The sequence continues at coordinate 638,300 of NW_027309815.1, read as the reverse complement.
GTAAGTATTTTGGAAATGCATGAGAAGGAAGTGACTGAACGTTTATGTTTTTGTTGAATATAATCAACCAGAATAGCAATAACATTCAGCATCACACATAGAATTGATAGAGATAGACTTACCAGGCACACCAGTAATAGCGAGGATGGGATAGTACCCAACTTGAATAATTATCAGTACGGCTAGTATCCGCAACTCTAACCGCGGCCAATCCTGAGAAACCCAGTGAAGACCCCAGGATAAACTCCTGTCCACTGTTGTAACATTCCAGTCTAACGTTCTCAGATTCTGATTCATTGTTGGAACATTCCAGTCTCATGTTCTCAAATTAAAATCCATTGTTGGACCATTCTAATGTTCTCAGGTTCTGATCTCTCGCTCTTTCTCTGTAGCTGCTGATCCCAATCTTGTTGAGTTTGACTCTGCCCCGAATACTAGGGCAAAATAAGTTGAAAGAAGTCCCGAATTATGGAAGAGGGAAATCCTTCAGTGACCCAGTTAGGTCCGGGAAGACTGATATTAATCACAGTCACTGAACAAACAGCTACAGTTAACCCCATTTCACGGCAACTCTGATATATCACAATAATACTTGGGGTGGCTGGGATTTTGATATCGCAGATTATTGGGCTCATGGCACATCTCCAGTTGTAAACATCGAGGTGGGGGAGAGACACAATTCTTTCTCTTCACAAGCTCGATGAATCTGCTGTGTTTTGGCAATATAGGAATTGCTGGGCTCCCGAGGCCGTCTGTGTCTGATCACCAGGCCCGCTGCGTCTTTTTGTTTCATTTATTTAAGTTTAACTTTGACTTCTGTCTGTCCAGCATTAAATGGCTTAGGTGGGTTTCAGCATTTTTGAGAGACACCTACAGAGCCATAGACGATGTACGTACAGTCCATTCCTTGTGTTCTTACAGCTGCGACCTTGTCTTGTGGAGTGATGGTCAAACTCTTACAGAACCAGGATTCTTACTTTTACCTTTCACCAGTTATTGATGGGGTCTCAGCAGAGTTGTAAGGCAGTAAATCTCTCCCGGGTGCTACACACACTCTCTAAGATTTCTCTCAGAACTGCCTTTTGATGTCCTTTCCTCCTGGAGTGGAGAACTACACGTCAGACAATCTGTTTCTTGCATTTGTTTTTTGACATTGTTGTGTTTATCGGTTGATACCATATTGGAACCATTACTGTCTAGTAGTTCAATAAACTATTATTCTTCTAAGTTTTCGAACAGAATTAAGTTATTGCAAGTTCGTCTTCATTTTGTTGTCTTTTATCGACAGTCTTCGAATAAATAGTGTTTTGCTTAATGTCAAATATTTTGACCAAGTAAATTCTATCTCAAACATAACACCTCACATTTACCAGCGGAATGGGCTGAGCCAGAGAAGTGATAATCATGTCAGGAATTATATCGGATACTCAATCCACCTCTCAGATCCATCCCAGACACGCATAAGCCCAGATGATGTCACTGCTCAGCATGAAGCACTGCGGAGACCAGGCTAGTGCACTGCTCAGCAATCCGTCCAGGATCGAACACTGTTCAGAGCTCACAGGTTCACTACTTATATGTCCAACAGTGCACTGATCAATAAATTTGGACAAAATGATCTGTTCAACACAGGGTGCTGTGCAGAACACAGAAAGACATTGTTCTATACACACGGACTGGATATCTGTGCAACATGGGGAGCTGTACAGTAAATAGCAGTGAATTTATCTTTTAATCTGGAGCAGGTACCTTCCCAGCATACGAAGCTGTGTGCACCAATCGCTGCATTGCTGTGTAACACTCTGTTAGATCACTGCCCAGCGTGGGGAACCTTGCAGCTCATGCTGGAAGTGATAGATGTGCAGCACCTCTCCATTTACAGCTCCATATCTCCAGTGTGGCATGACACAGGAGTGCTGTGGATGTGAAACTCACTGCCAGAGAGAGATGGCAGGGGAATCAGTTTAAATACCAACAACTCGGAGGTACTTGGTTAAAAGACAGGGGGAGATTGAGAGAGTATTTCAGAGAATGATCTGATGGTAGGTTTAAAAATTGTGAAATGAGAATATTTCGATAGCGTCTTGCAATATAGAATTTTCGATAAGCATTTGTCCTGCAGCGTTGTAACTGGGAGTAGGATCAGCAGAGTTTTCGACTCACTGGGCTGAATCGTACAATAATTTGTCTCAGTGCCATTTTCATTGAATGTGACAGAAGGAATATCTGCACGAGGCAGAGCTAGTTTCCTGATGTTATCTTATCGAACTCACCTCATTAACTACCCACCCTACCCCATGGTGTCCCTCTCATTCAACGCCAGCACGATTTTCCCACCCATTATGGCTGGAGGTGCTCACCATCGCCCGGATGCCCCTGTATATTCAGTGATCACTGGTACTGCTGCCATCATAAAAAGGCCAATGGGCACATGGTTGAGTTTTCTCAGTTTGGAACTGCCCTGCACAGTTTATCCGAGCATGGCAGATAAAGGGAAATTACACCACAGCTTGACGACAGAGGCACGGAGGTCATGGTGAATGGTCTAGTACAGAGGGGGATCATTCTCTTCCCAGACCATGGTCTGAGCACACCACCCAGCTCAGTGCAGTATCTGCGTCCAAAGAAAAGTCCAGCAATACAGGAAAAGCATCAATAACCTTCCCCGTTCTGTCAGGATAAGTGTCAACGTATTCTCTCTACTCTCTCACACACATTGTATATCTGTTAGTGCCTTCCCCAGAATAAGGCTCCATCACTCTTACTACTGCAATAAAGCACCTTCTCTCTTTCTCTCTCTCTCTCTCTCTCTCTCTCTCTCTCTCTCTCTCTCACCTACGCAATACCCCCACATGGTTATAAAATGTTCTTATGAGTGCAGTTTCTAGAATTCTCTGGTTGATGTCGTTCGTACAATGTTCCAAATAATTCTCAAAATAATTCAATTTCAGCAAAATGTTCATCCCCCAATATGCAACGCATCAGAGGAAGGAGCAGAGTTTTACTTTTTTTTAAATCACTCAGGATGAAAGTGCATCATGAGGCCATTAATCCTCTCAAATATGCTCCACTAATCAAACAAAATGAGCACCTAAACACTTGAAGACTCACTCTCTTCTTGAAGACAGACGCCACTTTGGAGTTTCGCCAGTTTCACTGGAACACTCCTGTAATCCCAGGAGTAATGGAATATTTCACACAGTGCCACCAGTCACTCTGTAACCATTTCTATCAAAACAAGCTATGAATTGCTGATGAGCTGTTTACCTTTGGTCTTTTCTGTTTGAGAAAAGCATTGTTCATTTTGTGAGAGACAATGCAAAACTTTCATCTGACTACAATTTTGTTTATAATATTGAAACTCTTCGTGCCTTCCCCTGCGAGGAACAATGTAAAATAATGTTTTAACTTCTCTGCATGTTCCCTGAAATCAGTTCCCCAGTCACATCTTACAGGTGTCCCACATATTCTTTCCTGCCTTCCTTCCAAGGGTCACACACACATCATGAAAGTTTTTTATTCGATATGGGAAAACTCTTGCGGTTAGTTTCTTTTAATATTCTTGCCAGTTTTGAAATGTTGTTTCTTTGTATTTTGTTTTATACAATCTGCTTCTTGTTCCAAAAGTTAACTACCCAAATGTGGCCAACGATTAACAATCTGAATTCTTTAGTTTGTGATTGATTAGCATACTTCACAGCATTTGTTCATCATGGATGGTTCATCTTCACATTTTCATATCATCTTCTTTTTCACTAGAGCCAAACATTACTGAGAGTTATTAATTAGTACCTGCTTAAATGTTCCCACATTCCTCCCCCAACACCCCACCCCCGCCACACACATATCTGCTGACCTTCATCTGTGTCTATTTTCACACTCCGTATTTGACCAGATATATGACATATATCTGCATTTGAAATGCCTGGCTCTTTTCAGTCATTCGGGGGGAACCTACGTATGTGGCTGAACACATGATCAGCTAAAGGTGACTCCATTCTCCCAGTTTCCCTGGCTCTGTCATTTCTGTTCGATGATGCCACATTCCAATGGGAAGATTCCTACATGTCATTCTTTTCTCTCAAACGAGAAATCCCCTAAATCTGATGGACTGAGTTTTCAGCTGTGTCTGGCCCATCTCCCTCACTTCTGCCCTCACTCCGTCCCTTCCTACCCAGAACAATGATAGATCTCCCCTTGTCCACACTTCCTTCTGCACTAGAATCTGCATTCACAGAATCATCTTCCGCCACCTCTACCACCTCCAGCAGGACAGCACCAGTAAACACATCTTCCCCTTTGCCCATTCATCTCTTCCCTCTTCACTGTCCAAGGCTCTAAACACAATCCAGGTGAAGCAGCATTTCACTTATACGCTTTCAATCCAATCTCCTATCATTGCTGCTGACAATGCAGTCTCCTTTACATTACTGAGCTAAACAGAAACTGATTTGATGAACATCTCCACTCTCTCTGTCGGAATGACATTGTCATTCTGATTGCTCCCCATTTCAAGAACCTACATTGCTCTCAAGATAATGAGAATTCTTTGAGGAGGTAACAACGGTTTGGACAATAGAGAGTTACCTATCTGAACTTCCAGAAGGCCTCTGACATGGTCCCCCACAGGAGGCTGCAGAGTAAGATAAGGACCCATGGTTCTCAGAGGATAGGTACTAGCATGGGTAAAAGATTGCCTCTCTTACAGGATGCAGATTGAGGATGCAGGATGGCAGCCGGTGACTTGCAGTGTTCCACAAGAGTCACAACATTTCACTTTATAGGTTAATGATCTGAGTGGCGGGACAGAAGACATTCTGGCTACGTTTGCAGATGAAGCCAAGATAGGTGGAGATGCATGTAATATTGAGGAGGCAGGGAACCTGCAGAATGATTTCGACAGTTTCGGAGAGTGGGAAAAGGAGTAGCAGATGGAATGCAATTTGGGGCAGTGTGAGGTCATGCACTTTGGTATGAAGAATACAGGCATGGACTATTTACTAAATGGGAAGAAAAATCAGAAATCTGAGGAACAAAGGGACTTGGGATTTCAAGAGCAGGATTTGCCTGATATAAACCTGCAGGTTCAGTCAGTAGTTAAGAAGGCATATACGATGTTGTCATTCATCTCGAGAGGAGTAGGATATAATGGCGGGGATTCTGAGGCTTTCTAAGGCTCTGGTCAGACCACATTTCCAGTATTTTGTGCCTCATACCTCAGGAAGGATGTAGTAGCCTTGGTGTGTGTCAAGAGAAGGTTCACCAGAAATGAAAAACTTAACACATTAGGAACATTGGAGAACTCTGGGTTTATACTCGATGGAGATTAGAAGGATGGGTGGGGGGGGGGGAAATCATATTGAAATTTACAGAATACTGAATGACCTGGATACAGACAAAATTGGGAGGACGTTGGCACTGGCAGGAGGACACCGGCGTAGAGAAAAGGGAAAACCCATTAGAACGGGGATAAGGTGAAACGTCTTTAGCCAGAGAGTAGTGACATTGTGGAATTCCTTACCACAGAAGGCTGTGGAAACCAGATCATTTGGCACCAACGATATAGCCAGGAAAGGGACTGGGGATCTGAAAAGTGACTACAGAGAGTTAGTTTGGAAGCTGAAGAGCAGGACGAGTAGAGTAGTGATCTCAGGTTTGCTACCGGTGCCACGAGCTAGTGAGATGAGGAACAGTCAGCGAATGCAGATTTACAATTGGCTGCGGGGCTGGTGCAGGAGGGAGGGCTTCAGATACCTAGACCATCGGGATACCTTCTGGGTAAGGTGGGACCTGTACATGAAGGACGCATTGCACCTAAACTGGAGGGGCACAAGTGGCCTGTTTGGGAGATTTGCTCGTGTGATTCTGGCGTGTTTAAAACGCGTTTGGGAGGGGGTTAGGAACAAGACCACATGTCTTAGAGGGGTTTAGTTGCAGACGGGACAGTGAGAGGATATATTGAATCTATCAGGAAGGTTTCTCACGCCATGAAACAAAGGGATCAGTTAAAGGGCATCTGCTTTAATGCAAGGAATGTCTGAACTAAGAGTGACAAACTTAGATTATGGATCAGTACTTGAGGCTACGATATCGTGGCCATGCGGAGACGTAGGTTTCACAGGGGCAGGGATGGTTGCTTGATGTTCCAGGGTTTAAAACGTTTAAATATGTTTCGGGGCAGCACAGAGTCTCAATGATTAGTACTGCTGCCTCATAGCGCCAGACACCAGGGTTCAATTCCCAACTCAGGGAACTGTCTGTGTGGAGTTTGCACATTTTCCCCGTGGGTGTGCTCCAATTTCCCTCCATAATCCAAAAATGTGCAGATTAGGTGAACTGGCACATGCTTAATTGCCCGTAATGTTAAATGAAGGGGTAAATGTAGGGGAATGGTTCTGGGTGGGTTGTTCTGTGGAGGGTTCTGTGGACTTGTTGGGCCGAAGGGCCTGGTTCCACTCTGTAAGTAATCTTATCTTATCTAAAAAAGAACGGGGTGGGTGGAAAATGAGGAGAGGATGTCACATTGCTAATCAGAGAGGGCGTCACAGCTACAGAAATGAAGGTTGTTGAGGAAGGTTTGTCTACTGAGTCAGTATGAGTGGAAGTTAGGAACAGCAAGGGAACAGTCACCGGATTTGGGAGTTTTCGACAGGCCATCTAATAGCAGTAGAGAGATTGAAGATCTCATAGACGGGCAGACTCCATAAAAGTGCAAACGTAGCAGGGTTAATGTTATGAGTGATTTCAACTTTTCCAATATCGACTGGAACCTCCTAAGTGCAGATGGTGGGGATGAAGCCGTTTTTGTCAGGTATGTTCAAGATAGTTTCCTTGCTCAGTATGGAGATAGACCAACAAGGGGAGAGGCTATTTTGCATTTGGTGTTCGGCAAAGAGCCAGGACAGGTGTCAGAACTAATGTTGGGAGAGCACTTTGTTGAAAGTGATCACAACTGCCTCACATGTAGCACAGTCTGGGAGAGTGAAAGGAGCAGTTTCTGAAGGAAGATATTTCATTAGGGAAAAGGAAATTATGATACTATCAGACAGGAGTTGGGAAGTACAGACTGGGAGCAATTGTTCCATAGAAAGGGCACAGCAGGCATATGGAGACTGCTTAAGGAGCAGTTGTTGCGAGTGATACACAAATTTGTTCCTCTGAGACAGGTAAGAAGGGTTTAAGATTAAGGAACCTTGGATGACGAGAACAGAGGAACTTCTCGTCAAAAGGAAGCAGGCAGCTTACGGAAGATGGAGGAAGCAAGAATCTAACACAGCTTTAGAGGATTACAGGCTTGCTAGAAAGGAGCTCATAAATGGACCGAGGCGAGCCATGATGGGGCATTAAAAAGGCTTGACAAGAAGGATTAGGGAGAATCCCAAAGCTTTTTTCTCATACGTGAGGAATAAGGGAATAATTAGGGAGAAGGTGGGGCCAATCAGGGATAGAGTAGGGAACTTATGCGTGGAGTCTGAGCAGATCGGGGAAGTCCTAAATGAGTTTTTTGCTTCGATTTTCACCAGGGAAAGGGAACTTCCTGCAAATGAAAACTTAGAGGAGCTGGTCCAGATCAAGATTGATGAAATTGATGTGGTAGAAATTTTGGAAAACATTAATATAGATACGTCCCCAGGGCCAGATTTATCCTAGACAGCTCCGGCAAGCGAGAAAGGCGTTTGCTAAGCTGCTGGTGAGGATATTTGATTCCTCAGTCTCCACAGGAGTCATACCGGAGTATTGGAAGGAGGCGAATTTTGTTCCTTATTTCAAGAAGGGTAATAGGGAAATCCCTGACAAGTCAATCTTATGTTTGCGGTCAGCAAAGTTTGGAAAAAATTCTGAGGGATAGGATTTATGACTATTTGGCAAAGCATTGTGTGATTAAAGATGGCTTTGTGAGGGGCAGGTCATGCCTCACAAATCTGATTGATTTCTTTGAGGAGGTGTCAAGACAGGTCGACGACGGTCGAGCAGTGGACGTGGTGCATGTGAACTTCAGCAAGGCATTTGATAGGGTTCCCCATGGAAGGCTCAGTCATAAAGTCAGGAAGTATGGGATACAGGGAGATTTGGTTATCTGGATTCAGAATTGGCTGGCTATCAGAAGGCAGACAGTGGTTGTAGATGGAAAATATTCTGCTTGGAGGACAGTGTTGAGAGGGATCCCACAGGGCTATGTCCTTGGGCCTCTGCTCTTTTTAATTTTTATAAATGACTTGGATGAGGAGGTTATGGGGTGGGTTCGTAAATTTGCTTATGACACAAAGATTGGAGGCGTCATCGATAGTATAGAGGGCTACTGCAGGCTGCAACACGACATAGACAGGATGCAGAGCTGGGCTGAGAAATGGCAGATGGAGTTCAACCTGGGTAAATGCGAAGTGATTCATTTTGGAAGGTCAAATTCGAATCCTGAATATAGCATTAAATACAGGATTCTTGGCAGTGTGGAGGAACAGAGGGATCTGCGTGCGCAAGTGCATAGATCCCTCAAAGATGCCACGCAAGTGGATAGGGTATCAAGAAAGCATATGCTGTTTTGGCTTTCATTAACAGGGGGATTGAGCTTAAGAGCCACAAAGTTTTTTTTTCTGCAGCTCTACAAGTCCCTGGTGAGACCACACTCGGAATATTGTGTCCAGTTGTGGACCCCCTACTATAGGAAAGATACAGGAGCTTTAGAGAGGGTGCAAAGAAAGTTTACCAGGATGCTGCCTGGACTGAAGGGCTTGCTTCATGAAGAAAAGTTGAACAAGCTTGGACCTTTCTGGAGACAAAGAGGAGAGAGGAGATCTGATCGAGGTGTACAAAATAATGAGAGGAATAGAGAGAGTCAATACCCAGAGACTTTTCCCCAGGGTAGGATTGACTAGTACGATAATTCATATTTTGAAGATTTACGAGGAAGGTAAAAGGGAGACGTCAGAGGTAGGTTCTTTATGCAGAGAGTTGTGAAAGCATGGAATGCATTACCAGCTCTGTTGGTGGAAGTAAAGTCATTGGGGACATTTAAGCGACTGATGAACCTGCACGTGAATAGCAGTGAGTTGAGGGGTGCATAGGTTAAATTACTATATTTTATATTAAGATTAAATCTCAGGACAACATCGTGGCCCAAAGGGCCTGTTCTGTGCTGTCCTGTTCTACGTTCTATTTAGTATAATTAAAACAGACTCAGATAAGTTCTTGATTGACAAGGGGATCAAAGATAACTGGCAGGAAGCAGGGAAATGGGGTTGAAAATCTATCATTCGTGATCGAATGCCGGAGCAGACTTGATGGTCCAAATGGCTTCATTTCTGCTCGTATAGAGTTGTGGTCTTATAATATTTCGGTCCTGGATGGCACGGTGTCTCAGTGGTTTGCACTGGTGCCTCACAGCATCAGGGAACTGGGTTCGATTTCCTCTGGGTGTTCTAGTTTCCTGCCACAGTTCAAAGTTGTGCAGGTTAGGTGAACAGGTCATGCTGAATTGCCGATTGTGTTCAGGGATGTTGATGTTAGGTGCAATAGTCAATGGTCTCCGTATAGTATTAGGGTAGAGAATAGGATTGGTTCGCATACTCTTTGGAGGGTCAGAATAGATCTGTTGTGCAGAAGGGCCTGTTTTCACACTGTCGGGATTCTAAGAAAATGCAGACTGCTGCAATGTTCCAATGAAGCACAACCCACGCTCGAGTAACACCTCACTTTACACTTTGGTACGTTACAGTCTGTCATATTGAATTCCATAAATTCACAGCCTGAACCCACTATGGCTGTTCTCCAATTTCCGTACACTCTCCCTCCTGGGCTCCCTAAGTTCGTGTCGTGTTTATGTTCCATTCAACAGAGAAAATCAATTTCTAATATTTACACATTAATTTACACCCATTATATACCTGTGTCTCTTTCACAACAATTTCAAGCCCATTTGTCTTTCACACTGGGCCTCCAAACACTCTTTCCCACCTCTGCCAAGATACTAAAGCGCTCACTTTCCAATCCTTTACACGTCTGAAGAAGATTTACAGGGACCTGAAACATTAACATTGTTTCCCTGTCTCTGAGATGTTGCCAGACCTCTGAGTTCCTTCAAAAATGAAAAGTTACAGAATACATTTTCAATATAGCAAAGATCATTGGATACAGGAAATCTGAAACAAAAACAAAAATTGTTGGACTTACTGGGTGCTTTGAGAACAGTCACAGAACCCGAAAGATTAACTCTGCTTTCACTCCACAGATGCTGTCAGACTGGTTAGTGTCTTCAGCACTTTCTGTTTTTGAATAAGTTTCAAACATGTGTGTCAAAGCTGCTCACACGCCCTGGCCAACATGGAGAGCCATACACCGGGAAGTGAATGATAATGCAACGTGTACAAATTCATTTGTTCTGAAACTAAATAAGGCTGTCGTCACTGACACGACAGAGCTCTTAATCATGGTCATGGAGAGAAACAGCGGGAAACACATTTGCTTTAAAGAGAAGATGGCATTACTGGAGGGGAAAATATTCAGGTGAAAACGTTAAATGCTTTTGAGGAATGCGACAATTGGAGGCATGGCATCATGAAGACACCCAAACAGGATGAGAATTTTTAAAAAAGGAAGTGTTCCCACATGAGAAACTGGGATAGGGCACTGTGTTCAGGGGAGGAGGACGACCGTGTCCCCGTGCGAATGAGGACGAGCAGCAGAATTGTATTGCAGATATTGCATCTCAAACTGGGCATTCATGTGATGCTGTAAATCATAGCAGCTGTTGTAGCAGCAGCAGCAGAATTATATTCAACCACAATATAATCTCTCAGTCTACCATTACCATGAAGCTGATCTCCGCTTCAGTGATGATGTGTGGGTGAACATGCCACGGTCAGAACCGTGTGTATGTAAACCTGATGACAACCCAATCAAGCTACTGCACTTACTGCTTACATTAACAAACAGCAGAACTAACATCTGATAGAGAGGGCGCCATGACCACAAGACTGTGACCACTTCTTTTAAAACCAGCTATGAATTACTGCTGGCCTGTCTACTCTTACTCTTATCTGTTAGAAAATCCTTGTTCCTTTGGTTAGAGATGGTTCAAGAACTTCCCTCCTATTACCATTTTGTTTACATCATTGAAATACTTACTGTGCCTTCCCCTGTGAGGAAAGATATAAAACATGGGTGTAAATTGTCTGTCTGCTCCCTGTAGCCAATTCTTCAGTCACACCCTCCAACTGTCCTCAGTATACTTTCCTAATTAATTTCACCTAAGATCACACAATCATCTTGAACTTTTTTTATATGCTCGGAAAATATCGTGCTGCTTGTTTTTGTATTTCTTGCCAATTGACTATATCTTGTCTTTTCTCCCCTTTTCCTCGCTTTCTAGATTGATACAGTCATATCGCGCACAAACAGACCCATTGGTCCAACTTGTCCATGCTGACCAGGTTTTCCAAACTAAACTAGTCCCATCTGATTGCATTTTGTCCATATGCCTCTAAACTTTTCCCATTCCTATGTTTGTCCTAATGAGTTTTAAATGTTGTAGCTGTACTTGCATCTCCCACTCTTCCTCTAACAGCTCATTCCACATACACACGTCACCCTCTGTGTGAAAACATTGATCCTTCGTCCAGTTCAAATCTCCCCTCTTTCACCTTAAACCTCTGCCTTCTATGGTTGAACTCCCCCATCCCGTGGGAAAGACCTTGGCTGGTCACTCTATTCATACCTTTCATGATTTTATAAACCTCTACAATGTCACCCCTCAACCTCCTACATTCTATCTGACAATAACTTTACGAACAAGCATTTCAAGATAAAGCACTGCAAATTTGAAACAGTATTCAAATGACAGGTAAATAACATTCAGCCCAAGCTTCATACTGTGATTTATTTTTCTCCATGTTATAATACTAAGGCAGCAGGAAACTGTTACGAGTACCAATAAGAAGTCAAACACCTGAATTGCTTTGTCCAAATGGGGTGATGATCTCTACAGTGAAAGCGCATCACTGGCCTGAACTATATAAGAAGGGGAATTTTTGTACCACACGGTCAGCGTGCAGTTGCCTTTAGCAGAGTGAGATGAAGGCTGAGTATAACTTTTGAAATTTGGATCACAGTGTAAATTCAGTGCAAAGGGGGAGAGGGGTTTTCAATAAGGTTTACTCCAAGAATGAAACTTTCCAGAGTGAGATGTGAGTGGGAGGTGTAAAACAGCATGAATGGAGAGGCCGAGCCACACTGAGACCAGAGGCAAAGTGGCAGCACAAAACGCAGCTTGATGCTACTGCAGAGTAGGTAGACTTGAACAAAGAGTTTCAGGTGAAGTGGGTAGGGACCATAAGGTAAGATAATGTACTCTGTAATTTGAGAGGAAGAACCTAGAATCAGGAAGGGGACACGAGCAGGGAAGACGATGGAGCAGCAATGGCAGCAGTTTCTGGGGGGAATTCAGGAAGCACAGCTGAAATTCATGCCAAGCATCTGCTTCTGTTCCCTGAAATAAACATCCTACATCTGGCCCTCCACTAATGCTTATCAATAGTATCCTTGAGAGCCTTTGTCAACCATGGGTGCTTCGCTGCTTATCGAGTTCATCTTTTTCAACAGAAACAATAATTACTGATCGGTTTGGGATATCTGCTTGAAAGTCTGCTCATGTATACTCACTGACCTTCCTCTGGGTCTATTTTCACATTCCGCTTCAGACCAGATGTGAGGCAGAAATCCTCAAATTAGATGCCTGGTTCTTTTCAATCATTCAGAAGGAACTTCTGCCTTTGTCTGAGCACAAGATCAGTGGAGGCTGACTCCATTCTCCAAGTTTCTCCATCTCTGTTGTTTCTGTTTGACGATGCCACATTCCTGTGAACTGTGTCTAACGTGACCTCCTTTTCCATCAAACCAGAAATCCCCGAATTCTGGTGGATAGGGCCTTCAGCTATGACTGTCCCATCTTCCACGGTGTTGCCCTCAATCCGTCCCCTCCACCCCAGAACAATGATAGTTCCTCCTTGTCCACACTTCCTCCTGCAGAAGAATCCACATTCACATATTCATCCTACGCCATTTCCACCATCTCCAGCAGGACAGCATCATCAAACACATCTTCCCCTCCCGTCCTCGGTCAGTATTTCACAGCGACCGTTCCCTCTGTGTCACTGTCCATCACCCCGAACGTTTCCCCACTCCCCCATGACACCATCCCATGCAATTACAGAAGCTGCAACACTTGTCCATTCATCTCTTCCCTCCTCACTATCCAAGGCCCCAAACATAGCTTCCAGGTGAAGCAGCATTTCACTTGTAACCTTTCAATCTGATCTCCCGTCATTGCTGCTCATAATGCAGTCTCTTTATATTGGCGAGACCAAATAGAGATTGCTTTGAGGAACACACCCACTCTGTCTGTAGAAATAACCCTGGCCTTCTCATTGCTTCCCATTTCAGTAACTTACCTTGCTCTCATGCTAACATTTCAGCCCTGGGCTGCTGCAATGTTCCAAGGCAGCACATCCCAAGGTCGAGTAACAACGCACTTTACACTTTCGTACGTTACAGCCTTTAGAAGTTAACGTACAATTTCATAATTTCACAGTCTGACCCCATTATAACTGTTCTCCAATTTCCGTACAATCTCCCTCCTGGCCTCTCTATGACCTTCTGTGGTTGCATCTTCTTTATCTTTCACTCAATAGAGAGAAACCCTTTTGCCTATTCACATCTTAATTTAAAGCTATTTCACATGGTCTTCTCGTTCACCACTACTAAAAGCATGTTTATCTTTTGCCACACCCTCTTTTACCTGTCAACCCACTCCCCACATCTGTCAAGGTATTTTAAAGCTCATTTTCCAATACTTTTTCATTTCTGAAGAAGTGTCATACTGGACTTGAAAGGCTAACTCTGTTTCTCTGTCTCTGTAGATGATGCCAGACCTGTTGAGTTTCTCTAGAAATGAATAGGCTCAGAACAAGTTTTCAATTAAACAAATAACTATGGATACTGGAAATGAAAATGCATAAATTGCTGGAGAAAATGGGAGCTTTGTAGAATGGTCACTGGTCCTGAAAGATTAACTCTGCTTTCATTCCACGAGATGCTGCCAGACCTGCTGAGTTTCATCAGCAATTTCTGTTTTTGAACAAGTTCCATAGACGTGTGTTAAAGCTGCTCAAACGCTCTGTCTCACACAGAATACACTTGGATGTAACCGATAATGCAAGGTGCACAAATTCCTTGATCTGAAACTACATAAATCTGGCATCACTGACACTGCAGAGCTCTTAATCTTGGTCAGGGAGAGAAACAGAGGGGAACACATTCACATCAAACACAGAAGATGGCATTGGGGGGAATGGAAAAGATTCAGATGCATATGTTAAGGGGTTTGAGTAAAGTAACAAATTGGTGGTGTGACACCAGAAAGAGACCCTCAGCACAATGAGAATAGGAAAATTGAAGTGTTACCACATCAGACACCAGGTTAAGACACTGAGTACAGGGCTGATGGGTGAATGGGTCTTGGTATAAACAGGGGGATAGTCAGTAGAATTGAATTGAACATATTGGAGCTCAAAGTGGGCATTCATGTGATGTGGTAGAATCACAGCTGCAGCAGAATTGTATTCAACTACAATCTGGAACATTTTCCACAGGATAATCCCTCAGCCTACCATTAACATCAAGCTGATCTATGGTTCAGTGATGAGTGCGGGTGAACATGATAGGGTCGGAACCATGTGTACCTAAACCTGATGACAATCCATTAAAGCTACCGCACTTGACTGGTTACGTTCGAAACAGCAGGACTAACATCTGATACAGAGGGCGAAATGATCCCAACACTAACAGATCAGATCGAAGTTCTGCAGTGCTGCCACATCCAGACATAAATGTCGATGGACTATTAAACAACTCCCTGGAGGAGAGGACTCCATAAATATCACCATCCTAAATAATGGGACAGCCCTGTACATCAGTGTAAAAGACATGGTTGTATTATCTGCACCGTCCTCAGCCAGAAGTGTTGAGTTGATGATCCACCTCACCCTCGCCATGCTGCCCACAGAATCACCCGATGCCAGTCTATAATCGATCTGATTCACTGCATGTGACATGAAGAAACAGCTGAATGCAGTAAATACGACAAAGGCAATGGGTCCTGACCCCATTCCTGCAATAGGACTGAAGACTTATGCTGCACAACAAGCCGTGTCCCTGGGGAAGCTGTTTCATTCCAGATCCAACTCTGACATCTCCCTAACAATGTGGAAATTTACTCAGCTATGTCCAGTCCCATAACAACGGAATAACTACTGTCTGACCATTTACCAAGCCCTGAATCCCATTGCAATAGCCACATTGGTGGGAGTTCTTTTTGACAGATCTGTAAAGTAGCACAGAAATAACCTGCTCAGTGTGGTTTCAGATAGCTCCCCATGTGGAGATGGTGCTGTTGTAGAAATATCACTGGATTACTAATCGAGACCACGCTAATGTTCTGGAAGCTGGTCGACATTATAAATAATAAAATATCGAGATGTAAAACCTGGAGTCATTAACAGTGACCTTGAAGCCAATGTCGATTGTAAACACCAATTTCCTTCCCCAATGTACTTTCAGGAATTGAATCTCGGGTGCTTTCCTGGACTCCAGACACACAGATATATGAAAAACTCTTCAATGGTCTCGGAAACGGCCAAGCAACACACTCTACTGTATCAACTGCTCTGAGGTCTTAAAGAATAAAACAACACCCAGCACCAGCCTCAGTATTGGAACGGGAAACACTATCTTATTGACCCTGCAGAGACCTCCTTCCTAACATCTAGGAGTTGGTGACAGCATTTACAGAGCTTTCCCACAGACTCCACAGAAACATCGGGAATGGAGTAGGTCATTCAACACACTGAGCACCCTCCATTCTAGTTCATGGTGAAAATCTCCTCAATTCAGTTTTCCCCACACAGTGTTCATATCCTTTAGTATGTTTAAACATCAGAACATATAAAATAGGAACTACTGTATTCCCTTTGGTGCATAAATTTTGATCCTCCATTCAATATACAGGCAGCTATCCAATAAGGTGTGCTTATTAAACGCAATTTCGCTGCAACACAATGAGTGAATTGTGCCCCTTCTTTATAAAGCGAGCTCCCGTTCACTGTTATGGGAGACCGTCTCTGGCACCAGCTGAACAGCAAATCCCAGCCTCAGGATCCCTCTGTCTGCCAAATGCACCCTCAGTGTGTTCAGATAAAGCAGGAATGTAATCCGCTCTGCAAGCCTTGAAATTCAGCCTGAATGTGGGATTTGTAGTCTACATTTAGAAGGAAATTAATTTCAAACCGGGAGGGGAATACCTAGGAGAGAACTGGAATGCTGTTTCGGCATCACGTGGTCAGTCAGCTCGCGCGCTTTCTGGTGAAGATCTTGGTGAAAGGTACAGTGCTGTAGTCAGTGTCTGTAGTGTTAAAGGGTGACATTTGCTGCACTAACTCCTCACAATACACAGTTTAAATATTTATGTAGCCTGTGCTATTTTGTATTAGGCTGACTATTATTTTTGTTTTGATTTTTACTGGTAATTTTGGGGGTCCGCACCGAAGTCTCTTTTTCCCATTGGCCCCATTATTGATATTGCACCGTTTTCTATAACACGGTGTTGCACGGGAATACAGTTGCCATATTATTGGATAACTGCCTGTAATTATTGCTGATTCTATACCTCCACAACCAAACTCCTGCACTGTCCTCATTCCTTCTGTGTCTTGAAATCTTTATTTATATTCAGTACCTTAGCTTTCATAACCTGATCAGGGAAATAATTCCCCAAGTTCACGAGTCTCTGAGTGCAGGCATTTAGTCTCATCTCAACGCACTTTGGCCTGGCTGTACCCAACACTGTGAGCCCGTGTTTTGGATATCCCACCCAGGGGAATTATCATCCCTGCTTCCAATCTGTCTCGCCATGTCAGAGTTTTATATAGTTCACCCATTTTCCTAATCCTCATGGAATACAGGCACAGTCGCCTCAAACCCTGTTCCCACAACAAGCCTGTCATCCCAGAGATCTGTCTGGTCATCCTTCGCTGCTCTCCCTCAATGTCAGGTTTGTCCTTTATTAGGTAAGGAGACCAAAATTGCACGCAATACTGCACAATGTTCAAGATGGGGTCTCACCAAGGCCCTGTATAGCTGCAGTAAGACACCCTTATTCCTGTACTCAAAACATCCTGAAATGAAGGTCAGCACACCATTCATTTTCAACAAAATGGTGTATTCCCATGACAGCTGAGCCTGCTCTAACCTGAGTAGGAACCTTACAGCAGGCTGGTCAAGTGTGGCTGCTGCTGTACATGGTCTTAGTGAGATCACTTCTGGAGTAATGTGCACAGATTTAATCTCCTCACTAAGAAAGGGTATTGGTATTAATTCAGATATTATTCCCTCAACTGAATTCTGCAATGAAGATGTTAATCATAGAATCCCTATAGCGTGGAAGCAGACCATTTGACCCATCGACTAAACGCTGATCCTCTGAAGGCCATACCATACAAACCCCACTCCCCAACCCATTTCCCAACCCAATCTCTGCAACCTAACATTTTCCATGCCTAATGCACCTAACTGGCACATCTTGGGACTTTGGGAGGAAACTGCAGTACCCGACAGGCACCCCTTGCAGGCACAGGGAGAATGTGCATAATCCACACAAACAGTGACCCGAGACTGAAACTGAACCCAGATCTCTGGTGCTGGGAGGCAACAGTGCTAACCACTGAGCTACATACTGTGGACCACGCAACCTGCCTGCTCAATTCAACATTCGAAATGTGGCATAACAGCAGGGAGATTCCATAAGTCTCCAAACTTGTCAATGTGCAACGGGATGAGGACAATGATATCTTAAGCAGCTTGGTCAGGAA
Organism: Chiloscyllium punctatum; assembly: GCF_047496795.1. Taxonomy (NCBI): domain Eukaryota; kingdom Metazoa; phylum Chordata; class Chondrichthyes; order Orectolobiformes; family Hemiscylliidae; genus Chiloscyllium; species Chiloscyllium punctatum. Next base: position 620,385 of record NW_027309815.1, on the reverse strand, counting down.
CAGGCGCAGGACATGCAAGACATCGAAGCTATAGTGTAGGAACACCAGGAGGACATTCAGCCCATCTTGTGTGTAAAGCAGGAACAGAATGAATCCAATCAGCCACCCATGCCCCTTACACAGCAATTGGAGCCGATCTTTCTCAGCCTCGTACCTATTTCACAGGAATTGAAACGGACTGTCGAGGTTATGGAAAGGGAAGAACTTAGAATAACCAACTTCAATCGGGAATGGAAAGGTATGAGCAAACGAGTGAAGACAAATTGTTCGAATCTGTTATTAAGGAATTAACAACAGGAGACTTTGAAAGTCAAACCATAACCCATCAAAGTCGACATGATTGTATTCAGGATAAATCATGCTTGAATGATTTTCCTAACTTTTTTAAATTAAAAAGTGTGACAAACAAGTTGAATAACGGGGATCTGAAAGATGTATTATATCTGGACTTCAAGAAGGCAATGCTTGTCGAAAGATTAATATGCAAGAGAAGAGCACATGAGTTAGAACAATTTATTTGCTTGGAGAGAAAATTGGCTAAACAATCAAAAAACCATGATATGGAGGTGCTAGCTTTGGACTGGGTTGAGTAAGGTCAATAATCATATGGCACCAGGTTATAGTCTGACGGGTTAATTTGAAAACACAAGATTTCATTGTCCTGCTCCTTCGTCAGGTGTTAGAGAGAAAAGACCTTAGGCACAAAATTTAGAAGGAAAAGATGAAGGGGCTGTACAACACATGCACATGAATTGCTCACATCGAAGAGGCTGCTAAATCTTTCATGGGTTAGAATGGAGAAGCAGGTTTTGATTGATGAATATGCAAATCCAGAGTTCTTTCAAGTCCTGACTGGAGATACCTTCAGGTATTATCAATGTAAAGGAGGTGACCCCTCCAGTAAGACAACGTATTTTAGGCATTTGGTCTTGTTTGGAGTCTGTATGTGCCTTCACCTGGAATCAGACTAGGTTTACTTCCAAAGTAGGAGTCAATAAAATATCGTATTGATTGACTGTCTCCAAATTGTATTTTTTTTGAAAAAATATAATGCATCTGGAAATACAAACCGGCAAAAGAAAATTCATCTGACAGATTAGATGTGTTTGTGTGTGTGTCTTTGCGCGCACGTGCGTGTGTGTGATTGAAAACAAGGTGGAGTGTCTGTGGGAGGGAGAGACAGTGTGTGTGTTTGTGAAAGAGTGAGGGGGAGTATGTGTGTCTTTGGGAGGGTGAGAGAGGGTATGCATGTGTGTGAGAGGGGGAGAGTGTGTGTGCATGTGAGAGAGGGGGCATGTGTTTGTGTGCGGGGAGTAGAGGGTGAATTTGGATGGGTGTATTTAAAAGGGAGAGGGAAAGGATGTGTGTCTCCTCGTTAAAACACAGGCAGGTTTGGCAGATCCCTTTCCCCACACACACTCACTCTGTGGTTTCAGAGCTCACCGTCTCTGCAGCCTCTGCTCCATTTGTAGTTCATGTTGCAGACCCAGATTCTGTAACTACAGTCCCCATGCTCCATCCAGAGTTGGTTCACCAAATCCTCAGGTCTCCCTGAATGTCTGAGGCAGCTCACAGCACAACCTCCAGTAAACCATCTCCATCACCTCCACTAACCTTTCCATGACAGGAGGCAGTCAGATGCTCCTCAGTTCCTGTTCCTTGACAATAATACTCGAGGGGTTTCCTCATGTTATAGACGGCACAATCAACTGAGAGTGACAAACACAGGCCATCAGAGGTCAGGCACAGACCAAGTTTCAAGGACGTGTCTCAAAGCTGCTGGAACCCCCTTTCCAACTTGGAGCAACAGCCCGCCACATACCATTACATTGTTTCTGAGCTTCACAATGCCAGCACTCGATACACTCGGGAGTGAAAAAAACAACACCAGGGAAAGGTACAGAAAAACAAACAATTAATTAACTGATAACATGTTGTGAAAATATGGAAAAGGAGACAGGGGAGTAGGAGTAACTGGAGAAGTGAGGCAATGGTGGGTCCAATCACAAGAATGAGAGCGTTCAATAAAATTATTGCCAGATCAGTTGAAATGGTTAGTTACGTCAAATTGTGAATCTGCCTCACAGTTCCATCCAAGACACCATAAACTGGGACAAGGTACTAGCCAGAATGGGGAGCTATGCACACCATGCTCGTCGACTACTCTATAAACTGGACTACCTGGACATGGGGACTATTGCAAACCTTTGCCAGTATATTGCTACTATACTTGGACTACAGAAATGTCTTGCACGGGAAGATGTGTAACCCATGCAGTAAGTGACAGTAAATAGACTCCCACAAGTGTATGGCCCTGTACCTCCACTGCTGAAATATGAAATAAGGGAGTGTGTGTGTGTGTGTGTGTCTGTGTGTGTGTGTGTGTGTGTGTGTGTGTGTGTCTGTGTGTCTGTGTGTGTTGGTGGCAGTAGATATGAAAATTATTATTTGAGAGAGAATAGACATAGAGGAAATCAGTTTAAATGTGAATACCTGACACGGTTTTGTGTCATTAACCGAAGGAGACTGAGGACCGTGTCATAGACAGAGGTGACGACATGCTTGAGAATATTAAAGTAAAGGCATTGCCAGACCCAACAACAATATAAAGCAATCCGTACAGGAATGATGGGATTTTGGTTGCATTTAGATACAAGCCATGGAATACCGACTCAGATTTGGTTAAGCAACAGCAGATTATTGGCTTTATTAAGACTGTGTTTCATAGCTGAAGGTTCAAACAGCAGATGGGATGAACCAGTGAAGTATATTCTGCAGTTCTCAATAGTTAAAATTAGGAATGGTCAGGATATGGTGTCAGTAATCAGCTTGTGGCCAAAGGGATCACTGCAGTTGTGACTCGTCTGTTTCAGCCTCAGTTATTGGCCAGGGATGAGATAGAGTCAGTGGAAGGAAATGGAGTTTGCATCCAGAACAGAAGACAGTGACCTCCAAGCTTTCAATATTTAAATGGCAAGGCCAATGATGCAATGAATCCTAGTTCATACCAGAAAGTGCATAGGTCAACCAACAAGGCCCAGTACCAGAACTAAAGAAGGAGAGAAAGAATGCACAAGTTCACTGTTGTTTGATGTGGTTTGGAGCGTGAATACTTACAGAGTAAATGAAAAGAACAGTAATACAGTCGCACATGGTTAATGCAAATGATAAATCGACAATGAAACTTACCAGGGACACCAACAATAGCCAGGATAGGATAATAAAAACATTGAATAATGTGAAGTACATATTTGATCCGGAATGATAACGGCCACCAAGAGTATGTAGAAAACATCCAAACATAATAGGATAAACCCCTGTCCATTGTTGGAATTTTCCAATCTTTTGTTCTCAGATTCTGATCCATTGTTGGAACATTCCAATCTATTGTTCTCAGATTCTGATCCATTGTTGTAACATTCCAGTATAACATTCTCAGATTCTGATCCACTGCTGGAACTGTCCAGTCTAATGTTCTCATTTTCTGATCCCTCCCTCTCTCTGGAGCAGCCGATCCCTGTTAGTGCTATCGGTGATGCTCCCGCCCATACCATGGGATAACATATTGAATCGAAACCCTTTTATCATTAAAAGATGGAAACTCTCCACTGGGATAATTAGAATCCATGGAGACTGACATTAGTCACAGTCACCAAACAAATAGGTTCAGTTAACCAGTTCCTTACATCATTTTACATAACACAATAAAAGGGAACATTTACTAGGTTTGGATGGAATGAATGAGAGTTGCTGAGGTATAGATCATAAATCTTTCAATTTTTTAAATCTGTCTTCCCTATATAAGGGAGTATTGTCAGAACACTGCACTGTTGTATCTGTTTCACCCTGTTTATAAAAGGAGACAGGAATAAAATAACAGACGAGCTGCACAAAATGTTTGGTGGAGACGTTTCTAGATCCCTTTGTGTAATGCTGCTCCAAGTTTGAAATTCCCTGTTATCAAGTCCTTTCTTAACCTTGTGACATCATTCAGAGTATTGAAACTGCTGCTCAGGAACAGGGAGAAACAGGAGGCAGTCACTCAACTGCTCGATTCTGGGATACAGGGAAATCTGGAGGCTAGTGAGGCCCAGATTTATGTTCCCCATAAACAGGAGGAGGTGACTCACTACCCACCAGTCTGGGACACTGGGAGAGAAGAGGAATTGAACTAAAAGAAACATCTGAATAAGTTGCATGAGCGAGTCATTCAATCCTGCTCCAACATTCTTCAAAACCATGGCTGATCTGATTGTAATTCCCTCATTACATTTTACAGAGATTCCCCTGTCTGCAGCCTCTGCTCTATTTGTTGGTCATGTTGCAGATCCAGATGCTGTAACTACAGTCACCATGTTTCATCCAGTTTTGGATCACCACAGCCTCTGGTCTTCCTGAATTTCCACAGCAGCTTAAAACACAGCCTCCAGGAAACCATCCCCAGCATTTCCACGAACGTACAAAACCTAGAGTTAAGTCAAATGTTAGTCAAAGGCAAATGAGAAGCCTGGTCTGAATCACTAACAGTTGTGAGGATTCCTCATGTTACTGAGCACATGAGCAGCAGAGAGTGATTAACACATGCATTCAATGAATAGGAACAGAGCAAGTTACAAAGTTGGGCCTCGAAACTGTTAAAACCCCGTTATCCAACATGGAGCACAGGGCAGGACACTGGGAAGTCAAAGAAAACGCAAGCAATGCTTTTTTGAACACTTTCTAAGCTTCTTAGTGTTGGAAGCTGATGCTCTTGAGTGAGCAACATTCAAGGACAAGAAAAGATATAGGACAGTTATTTACATTGAAACTGGACAATTAAAACTAGATGGTGGGGAAGCAGTTTAAACACCAACAAATAGGAGGGATTTGGGAAATAGACAGAGGGAGAGAGACTCTGAGTCAGTGTTATGGAAGGATGTGTTTGCAGGTTTCAGAATGCTGAAATGAAGACATTTCGATCATATCTCGCAACATAGGTTAGCATGTCCGGGAATGATGAATTAATACAATATTGGTGCAAGGTCAGATAGAGTCAGAGTCTCGGAGATGTACAGCACAGAATAAAAGCTTCAGTCTAACTCGCCCATGCTGATGGGATATCCCAAATTAAACTAATTGCATTTGGCCAATGTCGATGTAAGCCCTTCCTCTTAATGTACCCATCCCAATATCATTTAGACGTTATAATTGCAAAAGCCTCCACCACCTCCTCTGGCAGCTCATTCCACACATGCAACATCCTCTGTGGGAAAAAGTTGATCCTTAAGTCATTTTTAAATCTTTTCCCTCTCATCGGAAATCCATGGCCTCTAGTTTTGGGGAAAAAAGCCCTTGGCTATGTACACTATATATGCCCCTCACGCTACAAGAATAAAATAACCCAATCATCAAAGTTTGTGAGAACCCAATCTACTCGCACTCTCCCTATCGCTCCAATCCTGGCAAAATCCTTGTAAATCTTTACTGACTCCCTTCATGTTTCACAATATGTTTCCAAAAGGAAGGAGACGAGAATTGAATGCAGTACACCAAAAATAGCCAAAGTAATGTGCTGTACAGCAGCAACATGACCACCCAATTCATATAGTCAAAGCACTGGCCAATAAAGGCAAGCATACCAAATGCCTTCTTCACTATACTACCCAACTGTGACTCTACTTTCAAGAAACTATGAACCTGCATTCCAAGGTCTCTTTGTTCAGCAACACTCCCCAGGACGTTAGCATGAAGTGTACATGTCCTGCCCTGATTTGCATTTCCAAACTGCAGCACCTCCCATTTATCTAGATTAAAAACCACCTGCCAATTGTCAGCCCATCTGCCCATCTGATCAAGATTCCATTATACACTGAGGTAAACCTCCTTTGCTGTCCACTCCACCATCATTTTGGGTTCCATCTGTAAACGTAGCAACTATTGTTGCAATGATCACATCCGAATGATTTCTGTGAATAGTAAAAACCAGTGTAGCCAGCACCAACCGTTGCAGCACACCAATGGTCACAACCCTCCTTTTCGAAAAACAATCCTTCACCACCACCCTCTGTCTCCTGCCTTCGGGTTAATTCTGTATACATATGGCTAGTTCTCCCTGTATTCCATATGAACTAAACTTGTCAACCAATCTACCATGCAGGAAGTTGGAAACTGCCTTACTGAAGTCCATACCAACAATATACACCTCTGCCTCAATGAATCCTCTTAGTCACTTCTTCAAATATACTCAGTTAATTTAGTGAGACACGACTTTCCATGCTTCGATCCATGTGGCCTATCACTTATCAGTCCTTGCTTTTCAAAATTCATGCAAACCTTGTGCCTCATAATCCTTATCAACAGCTTGCCCTCCACTGAAGTCTGGCTCACTAGATTTTCCTTACCATCCTTCTTAAGTGTTGTCAATAATCGCACCAAGTTCGCAAGCCTCCGATCTTCTGGTACCTGATCTGTGACAATTGACGATACAAATAACCTTCTACAGCCACTTATGTTCTCCAATAGTTTCTCTAATGCTTACCTTCCCCTGTTTGCATATGTTCCTCCCAATGCACTTTGCTTTAATGTTTTCTGATAACTTACTGTGTGTGCTGATTAAACCTCCTCCTGAATATCTGACTGTACCACATTCACTGATTCACTACTCTTTACATCTACAAGAGATATCTTCTAGAGAAAAATTGCAAATTATAACTTCCCTTTCATAAATGCAGAACAACTCTCTTGACATTTGCTATTACTTGTCCAATAAGTGTCCAATAAGATCTTCCTTACAATAGGTTGCAACAGATTACCTACTGTGCATGACAACCAACTGGCCTGTAGTCCTCTACTCTCCCACTTCTTCCCTTCGTAAATCATTAGAATGCATTTAGAACCTTCCGAAGTGAATACAGAGAAATACAGTGACCCCTTTTGGAATCAACATGTGTATTGGTGTTTTCTCTGAAATTTCAGTTTGAATTATATCCGGTCTGTCAGACTGATCAATCCTCATCCCAGTTCTGTTTCCAAATACTACCTCATAACTGTATATGATGATTTTACTCTTTAGTTACAAAGGTCCCATGGCGACTTGGTATTTCTCGGAGATTTTCTGGATCTTCCTCTTTGAAGACAGACGCAATGTCACTGTTTTGTCTCCTTGTCATTTTTATGTTCTCTACAATAAATTCTCATATCCACACATTCGCTGTGCCACATTTGATCTTGGTTTCATTTTCCTTTCAAGGATGAACAGACGCTTTTCGCTAGTATTTACAAATAACAAAGAAAATCACAGCACAGGAACAGGCCCGTCAGACCGCTAAGACTGTCAATCTAGAGCCTCTATCTTTATCTGTTGCCTATTTTCTAAGGTTCTGTATCTCTCTGCTCCCTGCCCATTCACGTATTTGTCTTGATACGGATTAAATGACGCTTTCGTCCCCGCCTCTACCACCTCCGCTGGCAACGCATCCCAGCACCAATAACCCTCTGTGCAAAGAACTTTTGCAGCATATCCCCAGTAACCTGTTCCCCTTTCATCGTGAATTCTTGACCCCTAGTAACTGACTCCCCCACTCTCGGAATAAGCTTCTTGCTATCCACCCTGTTTACATCTCTCATGATTTTGTAAGCCTCAATCAAGTCCTCGCTCAACCTCCGTCTTTCGAATGAAAATAATCCTAATCTATCAAATCTCTCTTTATAGATTGTTCTCTCCATCCTTGGTAACATTCTGGTGAAAATCCTCTTCCCTCTTTCCAAAGCATCCAGATCCTTTCAGTAATGTGGCAACCAGAACTGTCTGCAGTATTCTGAATGTGGCCGAACCAAAGACCTATACAACTGTAATATGGCCTGCCTACTCTTGTACGCAATAGATTCCAACCGATTCCCTCCTGTGGGTGACGAGTTAACTGGTCTGTGGTTCTCCACTTCATAAATTGTTGGAATGCAGGAAGGAAAGTATGCTGTATGCCTTCTTGATCATTCTATCGACATGCCACTTTCAGCAAACAATGAACCTGAACACCTAGATCTCTCTGTATATCAATTTTCCTTAGGGCTTTTTCCAGTTACTGTATAATTCCCTCTCGAATTGGATCTTCCAAATTCCATCACCTCACATCTGCCCTTTCTCCACCCAACTCTCCAATCTATCTACATTCAGCTGTGTTCTCTGACAGTCCCCTCAACTTTTTGCTACTCTACCAATCTTTGTGTCATCTGCAAACTTGCTAATCAGACCACCTATACCTTCCTTCAGATCATGTAAGTACATCACAACAAACATTGGTCCCAGCACGGATCCCTGTGAAACACCACACAGAACAGTTGTCCATTTTTAGAAACTCCCTTCCATTACTACTCTCTGTCTTCTGTTGCCCAGCCAGTTCTCTAATCCACCTAGTTAGTACACCATGGAACCCTGCGACGTCGTTTTCTCCATCAGTCTATGTCATTAAACGCCTTACTGAAGTCCATGTATATGACATCTACAGCTCTTTCTCCACTATCAACTTTGTCATTCCTCAAAGAATTCTATGATGTTTGCTAAGATGTAACCTTCCATGCACAAATCATGGAAGGTCTTGTGTAGAGTCCGACGTGTTTTACCCTGAGTCATAACGGTTTTATTTCCAAAGCAGGAAATTATACTTCAGGGTCCTCCTCGTGTTTCTGACCACGCGATCAGCTGAGAGGGACAAACACAAGTGTTCAGTGGACAGGCACAGACCAAGTTTTAAAGGTATAAGTCAAAGATGCTGAAACTCCCTGTCCAACGTGGAGCATCACTTGGGGCACACCGGGAAATGAACAACAACCCGAAACACAACCTCCTGTCCATGGAGCACCACATGGGATGCACCACAACAGTCCAAAACACACACCACTGTCCAACATGGAGCACGACGTGGAACACACTGGGAAGTGAACAACTGCCTTGCACCCACAAACACACACCTCTTCATGAAGCACCTCAAGGGATACAATAAAATGCCACAATGATTGACTGTGTACAAATTGAATGTTGTTTTGAACAAAATAAAATCTATCCAAAAATATCAATCTGCAAATGCAAATTAGCCGCCCAGATTGATAGGTCTGTCTGTGCGAGAGATGCGGAGTGTGTGTGTGTGTGTGTGTGTATGTGTGTGTGTGTGTGTGTGTGTGTGTGTGTATGTGTGTGTGTGTGTGTGTGTGTGTGTGTGTGTGTGAGAGAGAGAGAGACTGTGCACGTGCGAGAGTGTATGTTTAAGGATGAGAGTGAGAGCCTGTGCTCACATTAAGACACAGACAGATTTGGCAGATCCCTTTCCCCACACACGCCCAGTCCGTGGATTCAGAGCGTCCATGCTCTGCAGCCTCTGCTCCATTTGTTGTTCATGTTACAGACACTGATGCTGTGACTGCAGTCCCCATTCTCCATCCAGAGTTGGGTCACCAAATCTTCTGGGCTCCCTGAATGGATGAGGTTGCTCACAGCACAACCTCCAGCAAACCATCCCCAGCCGCTCCACTCCACTAACTTTTCAATAACAGGGGACAATCAGACTTCACTCCACTAAAAGTGAGATATCTACTCCTTTATAATTATACTGCAGGGCCCTCCTCGTGGTTCTGACCAAGCGATCAGCTGTGAGGGACAAACACAGGTGTTCGGTGGACAGGCACAGACCAAGTTTAAAAGGCATGAGTCAAAGATGCTGAAACTCCCTGTCCAACATGGAGCACCACTTGGACATACCGGGAAGTGAATAACAACCCGAAACACAACCCCCTGTCCATGGACCAGCACATGGGATGCACCAGCAACAGTCCAATACACATACCGCTCTCCAACATGGAGGACGACGTGGGACACACCGGGAAGTGAACAACTGCCCTGCACAAACACACGCACACCTCTTCATGAAGCACCTCAAGGGGTACACCAAGAAGTGAACAACAGCCCATCACACACTCCCATGTCCATGGAGTAACACATGGGACACAGCGGGAAGTGAACAATCGCCTGACACACACCATCACATTATTTCTGAACATGATAATTCCAGTATTTGATACACAACCAAAACCCAAGGCCAGAGATAGATAGAAATGGACAGAGATATTCACATTAAAGTTAGAAATGGGCAATTTATACAGAAACAGAGCATGTTGCTGAAATATGAGAAAAAAGAAACAAGGGAGTGGGTCTATCTGGAGCAGTGAGACCTTGGCGGCTCAAGTCACAAGAATGAGAACATTAAATAATGGCATTGCCAGATCAGCTGAAAAGATTTGTTCCACTAAATTCTGAATTTGCCTCACAGAACAAACGCAGAAACTATACACTGCGACAAGTAGACTACCCAGCATGGAGAGCAGCGTAGCTTATGCTAGTATATTGCTCAGTATTTAGGGCTATCTGCCCAGCATGGGGATCTGAGCAGACTATCCCAGTGTTTTGCAATTACTGGGAATTGTTGTCATTTGTCTATTTCAGCTTCAGATATATGCCGGGGACGAGATGGAGTCAGAGGAAGGAAATGCAGTTTGTAACCGGAACAGAAGATAGTGACCTCAATGCTTTCAATATTTAGATAGCAAGTGCAGTGATACAAGGAATCATGGTTCACAGCTGTAACTGAGCAAGTCAACATAGCAACCCATGAGTAACACTGCCAGAAGCAAGGAGGGAGAGAGTGATTTAACAATTTAGTAATGGTTTGTCAAGTGAATATCTGGATTCAGAGTCTTAGCAGAAACAATAACAGTGGCAAGGACGGTAGAATGAATGAAAGAACAGTATTACTGTCAAACATGATTTATAGAATTATTGACTGAACAGTGAGACTTAACAGGTACGCTAACAAAAGCCAGGATTGGTTAATAAAAATATTGAATAATGTAAAGTGCTTATTTGATCCGCCACGATAATGACCTTCGATCATAATATGTAGAAAGAAACCAAACATCACTGTTTAAACTCCTGTCCGTTCTTATAACATTCCAGTCTAATGTTCACAGATTGTGATCCATTGCTGTAACATTCCAGTCTAATGTTCTCAGATTCTGATTCATTGTTGCCGACTGATGTAACGGGTCCACAACGGATGCCATATACCTGCCCTGCCTTCATCCATGGAACATCTGGACAACAAGGATGCCTACACCAGACTCCTGGTCATTGACTACAGCTCTACCTTCAACATCATTATCCCCTCCAGGCTGATCTTAAAACTCCGTGACCTTGATCACGGCTCCACCCTCTGTAACAAGATCCCCGGTTTCTGACACACAGGTGACAATCTGTGAAGCTAGGTATCTGCACATTCTCCACAATAAAACACAACACTGGAACTCCTGGAGGATGTGTTCTCTACCCCCTATTGTACTCCCCGTGCACCCACAGCGGTGTCCTCAGCCCCCTACTGCACTCCATGTACACCCACGGCTGTGTCCTCAGCCCCCACTCTACTCCCTGCATACCACAGCTTTGCCTTCATCCCCAACTGTACGCCCTGTACACCCACATCTGTGCAGTCAGCTCCCTACTATACTCCTTGTACACCCACGGCTGTGCCCTCAATCCCCTACTGTACTCCCTGTACACCCACATCTATGTCGTCAGCCCCCTACTGTACTCCCTCTAATCCCACGGCTGTGCCCTCAGCCCTCTACTGTACTCCCTGTACACACATGGCTGTGTCCTCAGCCCACTACTGTACTCCCTGTACTCCCATGGCTACGTCCTCAGCCCCCAACTGTGTTCCCTGTATACCCACGGCTGTGCCCTCAGCCCCATACTGTACTCCCTGTAATCCCGTGGCTATGTCCTCAGCCTACTGTACTCCCTGTACTCCCATGGCTGCGTCCTCAGCCCCCAACTGTACTCCCTGTACATGCACGGCTGTGCCCTCAGCCCCGTACTGTAGTCCCTGTACACCCACGGCCGTGAGCTCAGCCCCCTGCTGCACATCCTGTACACCCTGGCTGTGTCCCTCAGCCCTCATTCTACTCCCTGTATACCACAGCCTTGCCTTCAGCCTCAACTGTATGCCCTGTGCACCCATGTCTATGCACTCAGCCCGCTACTGTACTCCTTGTACTCCCACAGCTGTGTCCTCAAATCCCTACTGTACCCCCTGTACACATGCGGCTGTGCCCTCAGCCCCCTACTGTACTCCCTGTAATCCCATGGCTGTGACTTCAACCCCCTACTGTACTCCCTATACACCCACGGCTGTGCCTTCAGCCCCCTACTGTACTCCCTGTACTCTCATGGCTGTGCCCTCAACCCCCTACTGTACTCCCTGTACACCCACGTCTGTGTCCTCAGCCCCCTATTTTACACCCTGTGCATCTATGGCTGTGTCTTCAGTCCCCTACTGTACTCCCTGTGCATCCACAGCTGTGCCCTCAACCCTCTACTGTACTCCCTATATACCCACGGCTGTGTCCTCAGCCCCCTACTGTATTCCCCATAGACCCACGGTTGTGTCCTCAGCCCCCTACTGTACTCCCTATACACCCACGGCTGTGTCCTCAGCCCCCTACGGTACTCCCTATACACCCACGGCTGTGTCCTCAGTCCCCTACTGTACTCCCTGTGCATCCACGGCTGTGCCCTCATCCCTCTACTGTACTCCCTATACACCCACGGCTGTGTCCTCAGTCCCCTACGGTACTCCCTGTGCATCCACGGCTGTGCCCTCAGCCGTCTACTGTACTTCCTGTACACCTACGGCTGTGCCTTCAGTCCCCTATATACTCCCTGTACACCCACGGCTGTGCCCTCAGCCCCCAACTGTACTCCCTGTACACACACGGCTGTGTCCTCAGCCCCATACTGTACTCCCTGTACACCCACCGCTGTGCCCTCAGCCCTCTACAGTACTCCCATGGCTATGTCCTCAGCCTCATACTATACTCCCTGTACACTCACGGCTGCGTCCTAAGCCCCCAACTGTACTCCCTGTATTCCCACGGCTGTGAGCTCAGTCCCGCTACTGTACTCCCTGTGCATCCACGGCTGTGCCCACAGATCTCTACTGTACTCTCGGTACACCCATGGCTGTGCCCTCAGCCCCCTACTGTACTTCCTGTACACCCACGGCTGTGCCCTCAGCCCCCTACTGTACTCCCTGTCTCCCACGCCTGTGCCCTCAGCCCCCTACTGTACTCCCTGTACTCCCATGGCTGCGTCCTCAGCCCCTAACTGTACTCCCTGTACACACACGGCTGTGGGCTCAGCCCCCTACTGTACTCCCTGTACACCCATGGCTGTGTCCTCAGCCCCTACTGTACTGCCTGTACTCCCACGGCTGTGCCCTCAGCCCCCTACTGTACTCCCTGTACACCCATGGCTGTGTCCTCATCCCCCTACTGTACTCCCTGTACACCCATGGCTGTGTCCTCAGCCCCCTACTGTACTCTCTATGCACCCATGGCTGTGTCCCTCAGCCCCCTACTGTACTTCCTGTAATCCCACGGCTGTGCCCTCAGCCCCCTACTGTACTCCCTGTACACATGCAGCTGTGTTGCCAAATTCTAAACAACGCCAGCTACAAGTTCGCCAATGACATCACCAAATCAGGAGGGATATCAAACAACGATGAGTCAGAATACGGAAAGGAGATCGAGGACTTGGTGGCATGGTGTAATGATAATAACTCTCAAATTCGGCAATAGTAAGGAACTGATCATTGACTTCAGAAAGAATGGAGAGGAACACGCCATCATCTACAACAATGGTTGAGGAAGCGCAGAGCATCAGGTTCCTCGGAGTGATGATAACTGACAACCTACCCTGGATTTCTCACATAGGTGTGACAGTCAAGAAGGCTCAACAACGTCTCTCCTTCCTCACTTGGCTCAGGATGTTTAGCATGTACTACTTCTACAGATGCACTATTGTGAACGTACTGTCCGGGTGCGTAGTGGCCTGGTACTGCAACACTCTGCCCAGGACCATAGGAAACTACAGAAGATTGTGTTCACAGCCCAGACTATGACGGGCTCCAATCTCCCAACCATTGACTCTATTTACAAGGCTCGTTGCCATAGAAAGGCTGCTAACATCTATCCAAGATTACTGAGGAAAGGGAGAGAGGAAATAGCTGGGGCATTAACAGATATCTTTGTAGCATCCTTGAACACAACTGAGGTCCTGTAGCTTAAAAATGCTTTGCTGGAAAAGTGTAGCAGGTAAGGCAGCATCAAATGAGATGGAGAATCGATGTTTCGGACATAAGCCCTTCTTCAGGATTGGAAAGATTTTAATCCCCTTGTTTTAAAAGGGTGGCATGAATAATCCAGTTAATTATAGACCAGTGAGCTTGTCATCAGGGATAGGGAAGTTGCTAGAGAAGATACTGAGGAATAGGATTTATTCTCATTTGAATGAAAATGGTCTTATTAATGAGAGGCAACATGGTTAATGCTGGGAAGGTCATGTCTTACCAAATTAATCGAACTCTTTGAGGAAGTGACAAAGTTGATTGATGAGGGAGGGGCAGTAGATGTCATGGACATGGAATTCAGGAAGGCGTTTGATAAGTTTTCCCATGGTCGTGTTATGGAGAAAGTGAAGTCACATGGTGTCCAGGGTGTGCTGGCTACAAGGATAAAGAACTGGCTGGGCAATAGGGGACAGAGCATAGAAGGGGAAGGGAGTTTCTGAAAATGGAGAACTGTGACCAGTGGTGCTCCATTTAAGCTGTTTCTGGAAAGATACAAGAATGGGCAGGAGCAAAGGGACACAGACCCTTAGAAAATAGGCGACGGAATTAGATAGAGGATCTGGATCAGCGCAGGCTTGGACCGCCGAATAGCCTTTTCCTGTACTCGAATTTTCTTAGATCTAACATTACCAAAGACCCATCACATGCCTGTGAAGATCTCCCACAACCTCTTCCATCAGGCGAAAAGGTACATAAGCTTGAAAACTCAGATCAGCAGGTTCAGTAACAGCTTCTTCCCGGCTGTTATTAGACTGATGAATGGATTCTTTAATCTCAGATAATGCTGATCTTGTACATGTTGATCTCGCCTAGCGAACACCCTGTGCAGCGTAACCTGTATGCCTCCCAGACATGTTTTACAGCCATTGTTCTGTACATCATTGCTTACTATGATCTGTCTGGACATCTTGGTACAGGTCAAAATAAACCCTCACCTCCCTCTTCCCAGCTCCCACCAGTGTTCACTCCCAGATCTCTCTGGTCCTCGCCCCCAGCACCTCCAATTCCCCACCCCCAGCTCCCTATGTGCTTTGTATCTCACTTCCCTGCTCCCTGCCCATGTGACTGCTTATTTCCTTGTTTTGTTTCCATTCTCCCTTTCACTGACTGTCCATCTATATCCCTCGCTGCGTTCTCTCTCTCTCTGCTTCCCTTTGTTTCGGCCTCTTTCTCCTTCGTTGTGACAGTGATGGCTTGTCTATTCGTTTGAAGCAGGTGATGGCTCATTGGTTCGGTGTTGGCGATACAATTAACTCAACTAGGATTTGGTATCGTGGACAGAATTTAAATTTATTGGTTAAATTTAAATTGTTGTCAAAACAGCAACCAGAATGTGGGTATCCATTTAACAGCCAATTGTTACATCGAACTATTTTGGAACAGCCCGTCTCCCAGTGCTCTCGATACTGGCAACTCAAAGCATTCTATTCGGGTGCATAATGGACTTACATGGTAACTACTCTGCCCAGGACCATACGAAACTACAGACGGTTGTGTGAACAGCCCAGACCATCACAGAAGATAGCCTTCCATCCATTTATACTTGTCATTGTCGCAGAAAGGCTGGCAACATCAAAGATCTCTTCCAAAACAGTAATGATCTCCTACAACCTCTTACAACAGGGAGGAGACACAGAGGCTTGAAAACATGGACCAATATGCTCAGGAACACTTCCTTCCCTCCCAGTATTAGACTGACGAATTAACATCTCTAACTTTTCATATAATATTAATCTTGCTAAGATCGATCTTGCTTTGCCCACTTCCTGTGAAGCTGTAACCTTGTATGCCTCACTCTAAGTACCCTATGATCTCTGCTTTCTTATTTACTATCATCTGCCTGCACTCTTTGCAAAAGAACCTTTCCATTGTACATTTGATTAAATTAAATCAAATCAAATCAGATCAAACACGTGGACTGCAGTGGCTCACGGTCTTCTCAAGAGCAACTGGGAAAGTGGACTAATGCTGGCAGTCAGAGATACCCATATCCCATTAATGAATATAAGAAGATGACCACACTCAGGGAAGACAGGGGTGCCAAATCGCTTTAAACATGATCTTAGATTAATACAGGTTTCCCTCGCTATCTGTAAGTAAAGTGTTCCTACGATATGGTGTAAAGAGCAGTAGCACTAATTTGTATGGGAAAAAATTTGCCTTTCTTCGTAAAAGTGAAAATCCTCTTCGGATTTCTTTTGGTTAGCAAAACAAGGGTCTGATGGAGGTCATTCGGAAAGGGAAGTGGCGAAATGCGAACTTTTGAAAAGCGGGGGGTATACCTGTATTTACAAGGGCATGATATTCAGGAAGATGGGATAAGCGAGAAATAAATGAGGTGAATCTCACATTTTATTTCCAGCCCAGCTGATCATCATTCTCTTTGTTTGCTCTTTTTTCTTCGATATCTCTTTCTCTATTGATTCCTTCGCCCCTTCAAAGCAGACTTCCCTGTCAATGGTATCAATCACCTTCTTTTCCAGCTGCTTTCTGTTCAGGAAAGTTTCCCATCACTTTCTGTTCATTTCTTTGCATTTCTTTCTATAATTTCAGATTTTCAGTATCTTCCTTTATTTGGTTTCACCTTCATTTTTGTTATTTCGTGGGATGTTGGCATCTCTGCCAAGGGCAGCATTTGGTGACCATCATAATTGCCCTGATTGTGAAGCCATTCCACAAGCCAATATAAAGTCAAGCACATTGTCACAGGGCCGAAGTCTCACTTAACCCACACCGGGTAATAACATTAGATTTTTTTATCGAAGGTGATCAGTAAAACAGGAAGGTTTTCAGACAAAGTGTTGGTTTTGTGGTTGTTTTCGTGAAAATCACTTTTATTCCAATTCTTATCATTTTGTATTGAAGTTCTGTCATCAGCTGTGGTCGGACGTGAAACAAATCACTTGAAACAATATCTTTCGTTTAATAGGCTTTGCTTCTGAAATGCATCCAGCGACATTCCTACATTCATACAATGTCCTAATCATGAAGTAATGTCCGAGACAAGAACAATTCTGTGACTGAAATATTTGTAATTGGAAAAGTGGTCAGCAGAGAGCTTGAAACATTAAGTCTGAATTTTACCAACGTGCAGCCAATGGTTTGTTCAGCAACAGCACTGACACAGAGATGAAGATGGGGGACATTAGGAGCTGGTAGTGGACAGGCTTGGTAACAGAGATAACACGATACATAAATCAGTTCAGTGCAAAAAGGGATCTCGAGGTTGTGCACAGTCTTGTTCGCAGATGTTTGTGAGGGAGTGGTCTGCAATTCATGGGTAATGAAAGGAGACTGCAATTGAACTGAAGACAATAGTTTCTCTCACTGACAAATACAGATAACAGAATTTGTGACGAGAATAGATGGGTGACTCTAGGCAGGGAGTGCAGGAATCCCCTGTGGCCATTCTTCTCGAAAACAAGTAGACCATTTCGGATTGTTGGGGGCGATGACCGCTCAGGGGAAAGTAGCAGTAGCCAGTTTGATGGTACTACCACTGGCTATGGGGCACAGCGGGAAAGAGTAAAGGTAAACAGGAGGTTCGAGATAGGAGGGTCGATTGTTAAAGAGGGACAGATCGGAGATTATGTGGCCACAAACGGGAATCCAGGATGGTGGGTTACCTCCCAGGTGCTAGGGTCCAGGATGTCTCCAAGTGGCTGCAGAACATTCTCAAGGGGGAGGTTGATCAGCCAGAAATCATTATGCACGTTGGCACAAATGATACCCGTAGAAATAGGGACGAGGCCCGGCCGCGTGATTGCAGAGCGCTACGAGAAACATTTTTTTAAAAACAACCTTGAAAGTGGTAACCTCCTGACAGGGAGATTACCGTCTGAAACTTGCACTGAAGGGGGCACCAATATGTTGGCGGCCAGTTTTGCTGTTGTTACAAGGGATTGTTTAAAATAGATTGGCAGGAGGTGGTATGCTCAGGAGCAGGGAAGCAAGTGCGAGGCTGAAAGGAGATACAGTAATCCGAAATCAGTGAGATTAGACTGGAAAACGACAAAGAGAAAGTACAGCCTTTTGGATTAAATTGCATCTATTTCAATGCAAAAAGGCTCCAGGTAAGGCCAATGAACTCAGGGCATGGATAAATAGGTGGGACTGGGATATTATAGCCATTACACAAACATGGCTAAGTGATGGATAGGACTGCCAGCTTAATGTGCCAGGTTACATGTGCTTTAAACAAGACAGAGATGGTGGAAGGAGGGGAGGGGAGTTGCACTTCTGATTAAGGGGAGTACAACAGCAGTAATCAGAGATAAAATAACTGATGGATCACCCAGTGAGGCTTTGTGGGTGGAGGTAAGAAATAGGAAGGGGATAGTGACGTCATTGGGGTTGTACTATCTGCCCCCAAATAGTCAACAGGAATGAGAGTAACAAATATGCAGGGAGAGAAGGGAGACCTGCAGGAGCAATAGGGTTATCCTAATTGGTGATTTCTTTTTCTAACATGGACTGGAACTGCCTGAGCGTTAAGGGATTTGATGAGATAAAATCTGTAAATGCGTCAGGAAAGTTTCCTCAAGCAGTATATAGAGTGTCCTACTCGGGAAGGGGCAAAATTCAAAATTTTCTTAGGAAATAGGGCAGGACAGGTGACTGAGTTAATAGTGGGGGAGCACTTTGGGACAGTAACCACAGTTATATTAATCTTCAAAGAGTTATGGAGAGGGACAAAACCAGTCCACAGATTCAGGTACAAGCGGCTTGGATCAAGGGAACCCCTGGATGTATATAAGAGATACAGGAATCTATGAAAGAAGGATATCAGTCGGGAGAAAAGGGGGCAATAAGGAGGCTTGGCCGAGAAGATTAGGATGAATCCAAAAACGTACTTTAAATAAATTAAAAGAAAAAGCAATAGCTCCAGAGAAAATAAAACCCCTCAAAGATCAAAGTGGACAAGTCCGTGTGAAACGATAAGAGATGGGCGAAGTCCTCAATGAATATTTCTACTCTACGGTTACCGTGGAGAAATGCATGAATACTGGGAACTTGAGGAAGTTAGCCGTGATATCTTAGGGACAATCAATATCAAAGTAGAGAAGATTTTGGACGCAATTTCTCTTTAATGCCCAATTCTTTGCAGCCCTCGACTCTCAGATGTGTCAAAATCCATTGACACCCATTCGCACCCCCCAAACATTTCAGTGATGTAGCCTCCCCTAACTGTCTGGTCCCAACCCTCACTACCATCTGAGAGAAGGAAACGCTCCCCACACATATATCTTGGTCAATTGATATGAACAAAAGATATGAACACACCATCAGTGTGATTGGCCCTGATATCATGGCAGTAATTGACTGAGCAAGGTGTCAAGGAGACTGAACAAAATTGAACTTGATGGGAATCAGTTGTAAACGCCCCACTGGTTGGATCATTCAGAACACAATGGGGCTGGTGGACATCAATCCTCTCAGTCCCTGGATATCTCTGTGGGCAATCGCAGGATAGCTTCTTCGGCACAAACATCGTCAGATGCTTGATCAATGTCTTTCCCTCTGTCATACGATCAGAGGTGGGGATGTTCTGTGAAGATTATATAATGTTCAGAACAATGAGTAACCTCCTAAGGTACTAAAGTATCAAATCTGGACAACATTCAAGCTTGTGCTGTTAATGTATAGGTAACATTAATCAAAAGTACTGCTGGGCACTAAACATCTCCACGGTTAAAAAGAAGGAACCCTTACTGCAACTCTAGCTGGTTTCACAGTAATATAAGAAAGCCATTCAGCCCTTCAAAACTATTGGATAAAAACATGTGGACCACATTTCCTCTCTCCTGCCTATTCCACAAGAAGACAATTAAAAAAATACAGCAGCTTTGAATCCAAAATAGACACGCAGGAGACTGGAAGAACAGAATAATCAAGGCAGCGTCAAGAAGTTGAGAAGTCAACGCCTAGGATATAACTCTTCATCAGGACTGGGGTTAGGAGTAAAGGGATCTATAGATAAAGGGGCGGGTGAAGGAGGAGGAGGCAGAGTGGCGAGATGGCCATAAGTGAACACAGATAAAGGGTATCAGCCGGTTGGTGATGGGGGGACTGAATCCAGTTGGTAGCTGGATCAAGTGTTGATCAGATGAAGGCAAGGAGGGGAAGGCCTGGGAAGGCGATCATAGGATTAGAAGGAAGGTTATTTGAAATTGGA